>NC_049253.1:23358865-23658865 GCF_011100685.1 Canis lupus familiaris
CTATGTATAGTGATTGTATAGTTTTTTGGCATCTCCCTTAAATTATGCACCTGAGGTGAGTGCTAAACTAACTTGACCCTAGCCTGGCCCTACTCTGTATTTCCTGCCTTGCTTCTTGCCTTCTAGATAAAAAGTATAAAACAGGTACATAAAACTGATCATGTTACCAACCTAAACATGCAAAATTATAAATGTCCAACCCCTCTGATCAAAGTAATAGATCTCCATTAAATAAACATACACAAGGAGACTGAGACCATTTAAATTAGTTTGAAAAGTGTTTGAGACCTATTTTATTTATAGGAAATATTATTTTACTGTGAAATTTTTAATATAATAAGTTGTACCATCTAGAATATAATAAAAAAGCAAAACTATCTAGTCCTTTTAAAAACTATCGACTCAAACTTGGAAATTTGGGAGGTTGAATTCATTAGCAAACTGAAATGGACTACTATCAAAGATGATCTACTCATTTAAGTTGGAAAGAAAGACTAAGAATCAAGCTTGAAACTGAGATATTTAATTCACTAAAGATTTACAGAACTATTTCTGCATTTGTGAGTTGCAAAGAGACATAGGGAAAAACTGACAAATCAGGTATGGATCTAGACCTGTGTCTAGAAGGACAGACAGACACAGACAAATATAATGCTAATAAATCATATGTGAGGATGAGCAAATTATTAAGAGAGTTTAATGGAGAAATAAAGTATTTTAGAGAATTAGGAAAAGCTTCTTGGAATATGAGATAGACTTTGAAAATGAATATCCAAAGGACAGAAAAGGAAAACAGTGGAAGGCTGGATTCCTGATTTAAAAAAAAAAACAAGGGATCCCTGGGTGGCGCAGTGGTTTGGCGCCTGCCTTTGGCCCAGGGCGCGATCCTGGAGACCCAGGATCGAATCCCACGTCAGGCTCCCGGTACATGGAGCCTGCTTCTCCCTCTGCCTGTGTCTCTGCCTCTCTCTCTCTCTCTCTCTCTGTGACTATCATAAATAAATAAAATTTAAAAAAAAATAAAAAAAATAAAAAAAAACAAAAAACAAAAAACAAAAAAACAAAAAATCAAACAGTGACAACAACAAAAATAAAAAAAGAAAGAAAGAAAAAAACAGGAAATGAGCAACCACTTGGTATGTAAGAATATCAAAGGATTTAAGAGCAAGCCCGTAACTTCGTTTAATATAAAGCACATACATGAAGTGGAAAAGATACCTAGATGAGTATTTAGTATAAGTGTTCAGTAAATATTTTTTTCTATAAAAATAATGAATGAATAAATGAAGACTGAAGAGAAGGAGAATGCCAAAGTGTAGAGATTTTCGAATGCTAAAATAACCAAATTGCACTGAAGACAGAGTAGAACACTTACAGGCTTTGAGCACAGATGGGACTGCTATCAGAACTATGCTGAGGGAAGATTAATTGGTGGGATGGGGCCAACCACTTAGCTGGTTCTGTAGTCCAGGAGCATAATAATAATGACATGAAGTCTGGAAGTAGAAAAGGAAAGGAGCGATTAACGGGAGAGATGCTTCAGAGGTAGGATTGATAGTTAAAGCAATCAATTGGCTCTGGTGAGAAAGATGAAAAGCAATGATAACGACTCTTCAATTTCTAGCCTGGATGGCAGAGAGGGTATCGGTATTTTTAACAGAAATTAAAAAAAAAAAAAAAACACGAAAAGATAAGCATCAACTTGCACAGAAAGACAATTAGTTCAGTGTTAGACATAAGGGTGGCAGGAGCACTGGCAGGGCATCCAGGTAGAGATGTGCAGCACGCAGATAAGAATTGTCTTGTTCCCCAAAATTAAATGCTGTCACAAGGGGAGAGGCAACATTTGCCACTTGATGTGCCCCTCACTTAACCTCTTCTTCCTGATTAATTGCGTGTAAGAAGCAAAGATAGCAAAGGTTTTTTGTTAATGTTGAAACATTCCAGAAAATCGTGTATACATATAAAACAGCCTGGTAGTATCAATTAGGATGATAAAAGATTTTAGATTACCTAGATATATCTGAAGCTTTGGGTATCTAAAGCCTCTGGTTGGAAGGTGTTAGAACAGACTGGCTTTCTTATATTCAATATAGCATAGGCCAATGATTCTCAAACTTTATTTGCATCAGAATCGTCCAAGGAGCTAGCTAATATATGGTACTGCAAACACTCTCCCTCCGCCCCTCCAGAGTCTCTGATTAGGTAGTTCTGGAGTAAGGTCTAGAGTTTACTTTTCTCACAAGTTCCCAGGTAGTGTTGATGTCACTGGTCCAGCACTCATACTTTAAGGATCACTGGCCTCATACAAGGGCTTTTACATAATGCCTAGAAGAGTGATTCTCACAAGATATTCTTTGAGTAATCATCTGAAACACCTGGATGGCTTGTTAAAATTTAATTCTTGAGGTCCCACCCCTGACCCAGTGAATCTTAATATTTGGGTCTGGAGTTGGGGAATAAGCATTTTGTGAAGCCACTCTAGGTAATTCTTAGTACCCTATAAAGTTTGAGAACCACTCAAATTGTGATGTGAATTTTAATTAGCTTTGGGGGGGACATTAGAGTTTAAAATTCTATAATTGTGATAGAAGAAGTGAGTAGGAGTGAAGAGATGTGGGCTGTAGTTATAAATCTTGACACTAATTAGTTGTGTGGCCTGAGTGAATCACTTAACCTTTTTAAGTGTAATCTTCTCATCTATAAAATAAAAATGATTAAACTGAAAGATTTCCACATTCCCATTCAGCTGTAGGACTGTGAGAAATTCTGAGAACAGGAACAGGTAATAGAGATAAACTTTTCTAGAGACTTTAGGAAAACACTTCTCAACTGGGTATGTCAGAATAGCATGGGTTTTGTTTTGTTGAACTGTGCATTGCATGCCTCTTCTCCCATTCTGATTTGCCTCTCTTGCTACCTCCAGCAGATTGTTAGGTTATTGGTCTCTTCCACCTTTGAGAATCATTCTTGGGTGAGTCATTTCTGTTGGATGGAGAAGTCCTACTTCTCATGAATGCTGATCTTTAGATGACTACCCAGAACAACTTCATTTCTATTGGAATAAATGATGAAGATTATAGCAATTTGAGTTTGTTAGTCAAAATAGTGCCTCTTAAAAAACAAATAAATGGAACTTAACTTCACATGTTCCATGTCACACCTATTAGGATGGCTGCCATCAAAAAAAAAAAAAAAATCAGAACAAGTGATGTCCAGGATGTGGAGAAATTGGACCCTGTGCACTACTGGTAGATACATAAAACGGTGCAGCTGGTATGGACAACAATGTTATTCCTTAAAGTATTTAAAAAACAGAATTACCATATGATCCAGTAATTCCACTTCTGGGTAAATACCTCAAAGAATTGAAAAAAAATGGACTCAAATATATTTTTACAACTGTGTTCATTAACAGCATTATTCACAATAGCCAAAAAGTGGAGGAAACCTAAGTAACTATCACCAAATAAATGGATGAACAAAATGTATATCCATACAATGAAATATTACTTACCCTTAAAAAAGAAAGGAGATTCGGACATACAACATGGTGAGCCATGAGAACATCATGGTAAGTGAAATGGTCACAAAAAAAAAGACACATTCTGTATGATTCCATTTACATGAAGTTCCTAAAGTAGTCAAATTCATAAAAGCAGAAAGCAGAATGGTGGTTTCCAGCAATTTGGAGGAAGGAGGAGTAGGAAGCTATTATTTAATGAGTATAGAATTTTAGTTTTGCAGGATGACAAGAGTTCTGGAGATGGATCATGGTGATGGTTGTATAATAATGCTAATGTACTTAATGACACTAAACCATACAAAGGAAAACGGCTAAGGTGGTAAATTTTATATTACATGTATTTTACAATTTGAAATAAATAAAATATAAAGTTTCAACAAAAATTTGTATGTTGAGGGCAGCCCCAGTGGCGCAGCGGTTTAGTGCTGCCTGCAGCCCGGGGTGTGATCCTGGAAACCCGGGATCAAGTTCAACGTGGGGCTCCCTGCATGGGGCCTGCTTTTCCCTCTGCCTGGGTCTCTGCCTTTCTCGCTCTCTGTGTCTCTCATGAATAAATAAATAAAATCTTTAAAAAATTTATATGTTGAATGTTCAATATGAAACTATTAACATGACATAGATTGTATTATAAACTAATTCCTTCTGACATAAAATGAGAAGCTCTACCCTTAGTTATAGAGTTTTAAAAACCTATTTTGTACTTTTTGAATTCCTGTTTTTAATATATGTAATAGGAGAAATAAAGAGAAAATTGAAAGAATGGGCTATTTTCTAGCAAACATGGTTTTTTGTTAAATGTATAATATATTTATTGCCCCCCAAAACTATCAAGGCATTGAAATTTTACTTATTTTATTATCTCTTAGACTGAGTTGGTGCCATATGGGAGAGCCCTAAAGGAGTTTACAAAACATGTTGATTTAAAATAAAAATAATAGTGTTATGGATATTTAACAAGAAAGGAAGAATCTGTAATCAGAAGCTTTAGTATTCAAGATGACAGTTAATCTGCGAAATATTAAAGCAGGAGGATACATTAGTAATCATGGCATTTAAGCTTTAGTAGAAGAATTGAATTCAGTAGTTGAGAAGCAGAAAATCACAATAGAACACTAAACACATAAATCAGAGTGAGAGGAGAGAGAGTCCTTTGAGGATATGAAAGGACAACCAGGATTTGGAACTCACAGGAATGCAAATAAAACCCATATAAACTGCTAATTCTCCTACTGAGGGAAGGAGGGTTTGACGAGAAACTAAAAATTCAAAGTATATGTTAAAGGTGTATAGCTTAATGTAATGGAAACAAATACGTCGGCACAAAAGTCCAATATTTTTGCTATAGAAAAAAAACATTACAAAAAATTGGAGCCTTCTCAGCATATATCTGTTACTAGGGAACTAAGTATTATAAAATTCTTATTTATGTTAATATTCTTAGGGATAAGAGGGAAGATTGCAAAGAGTGGCCAGCTTAGAGGCATATTTACAAAATCATTTAGCTTTTCCCATTTTTCACAAAGTAAATGCTGCTCTTTGAAAGTACTGTCTGGCAAAAGAAATGTTGTCTTATGAAGTGTACACTTGGGCATGTGGATTTATATTAGGGCCTGACCAAATTGTGTTTGCTTGCCAGTGCATCTGTTTAACTGTTGGTATAAATGTGGCCATGGACAAGGATAAGAAAAGTCTGGAGGGTGAAAGGTAGAGTGACCAAACAAAACAAAACAAAACAAAAACAAAAACAAAACAACAACAAAAAAAGAAAAACAAACCCCAAAGTACTATTATTCATCTTTTTAAAAGGGATATTAAAATTGACAATAACAAATCAATAAAAAAGTATGAAAGAAATAATTTCACAATATAAATATGATGTATAGAAGTAGTACACATCTGAAAAAATGTTTAAACTAGAATCAGAAAAGTAAAAATAAAAAGGAGATACCTTTCATTCATTATTTTGGCAAAACTGAAAATATAAAAGAATAATATCATTCACTTCTGTCACTTCTGTCAATGAAAACAACTTCTTTTGTATAGAAAGTAGAAACAGGTTTACCATTTCCAGACATGAATTTGAGAGTGGTTGTTCAATTTGTAAAAGCATATACTCCTTAACTCAGAATCCCCCTTTTATGGCTGTATTTACAAAAGAAAATAATAAATATATAAAAATAGATGTTTATCACAGCTGCTTACAGGAGATAAATACATGAAACATTCAAAGTGTTCATCAAGGGCAATGATTTGGTCAATTACAATAGTTTATAGACTATTTTGAAGATATTATAATGATATATAAATATATATGCTAATCTGAAAGATGTTAATGACAGAAATTGGTAAAGACAAAGGCAGAGAACATCTCCTTAAAAAAAAGTTCAAATGGAAACCAAGCGAAAAACTGCATACATACATGTGCCCACTAAATAAAGAAAAAAGTCATAAAGATGTGCACCCTGCTGTTTTAATGGAGATTAACTGAGGGTAGAACTGGATGGATAGAGTGAGCTGATTTTCAAATTATGGTGGAATTATACTTTTTTACTTTTGTGCATTTTTCCAACAGAATATTTTTTAAAGATTTTATTTATTTATTCATGAAAGACACCGAGAGAGGCAGAGACATAGGCAGAGGGAGAAGCAGGCTCCCTGCAGGGAGCCTGATGTGGGACCAAATCCCAGGTCCCTAGGATCACAACCTGAGTGAAGGCAGATGCTCAACCACTGAGCCCCAGGCATCCCCCCAGTAGAAATTTTTCAGATGTATGAGCATTTTCCAATTTGGGAAACTTTGTTGAGAATAAGAACTAAACCAAGGTTGGGCAGCCTGGATAGCTCAGCGGTTTAGTGCCGCTTTCAGCCCAGGGCACATGAGTCTGCTTCTTCTCTTGAACTGGGATTTATACCATTAGCACTCCTAGTTCTCAGGCTTTCAGAATCACACTGGAATTTAAATCATCAGTTTCCCTGGGTCTCAAGCTTATAGACAGCAGATGGTGGGACTTGTCAGCCTCCATAATTGCATGAGCCAATTCCTTATAATAAATCTCATCTTGTATACAAATGTGTACCCACACATATACACACACAAATATACGAACATAACATATGAATATATATATTGTTCTTTTTCTTTAGATAAACTTGACCAATATAAGCACCTTATATCTTTTTTAAAGTTTTTAAAAGATTTTATTTAATTATTTGACAGAGAGCACAGCAGGCTTCCTGATGAGCAAGTAGCCTGATGCAGGGCTACATCCCAGGACCCCAGGATCATGAGCCAAAGGCAAATGCCTAACCAACTGAGCCACCCAGGTGCCCCCTAAGCACCTTATATCTAACTGCAATTACTTTTTATTTCCTGCATGTTCTGTGTTTTGCTCACCTCCATGTTTTTGTTCAGGCTGTCTCCTTATCCTACTTGCTCCTATCTCTCTTTTACTTAATTAAATCCTACTTACTCGAAGATTAACATTACTTCCTCTTGGAAGGCTTCCTCTGGAGGCTCTTGAACTAGCCTCATCCCTCAGGCTATGGTAAATTCCCTTTCTCTGTGTTCTCTTGTCATCTCTACATTTCTCTGTAGATTAGCTACTATATTGCATTTTGCTGCCCTGCCCTCACTGGATAATCCATTTCTGCATCCTCTGTGCCTATCATAGTTTCTAATAGGTAGCACCCACACAATAAATATTTGTTATTAAAGGAATGGGTGAATGAGTAGATGAACTGGAGTTGAATGTAGCTAATTAAAAGAAGAATTGGAGCAGGTCTGGCTTTCATCATGGATTAAATCATTATATAAAAAAGCAATTTTAAAATTACATGCTCTGTTAATGGCAGTTTAGTACTATCATCTTTATATACACAAGACACCACTTTATTATTTTCACTTTAATTTACAGAATCTATTTTTTTCTGGGCATCTAGAAAAAAAATCTTTTTAGTTTTCATTTTACTTTGTGTGCTGTTAAGATCTAACATACTCTATTTCAAGTTAAAATGCTTTTGATTATTTAAGAAGTATGTAGTTTTGGACTTCTCCTTTACCCTTTGAGAAAATATCTAATCAAGACTAATTTTGACTTCAAACATCCATGATATTATTATTAGAAACAAAAATCAGTTTAGAAAAATAATAATAATAGGGGCACCTGGGTGGCTTAGTCGGTTGGGCCTCTGGTCTTGGTTTCAGTTCAGGTCATGATCTCATGGAATTGAGCTCTTAAGTTGAGCTCCATGATCAGCACATCGTCTGCTAGAAATTCTTTCCCCCTCACTCCTTCTCTCCTCTATTTCTCCCCCTGCCCATGCTCTCTCTCTAAAATATATAAATAAAATCTTAAAAAAAAAATAAAAACACCCAATCCCAAGCATTAAAAATGCATTGGCAGGACTTCTGGAAGGGGAATGGAACAATCAGAAAAAAGAATATGACCAATTTGGTTCATAAGTTTGAAAGGCATAAAACCAGGAATTACTATATGTAAACCTATAACAGATGAAATTTGTTTTCTACTACAGCCTTTTTTTCTTTTATATAATTTGGTTCCTGCTTGCTTCATTCTCATGACCTGAGACATCATTAGCTGAGCTGAAACCAAGAGTCGGATTCTTGGGATCCCTGGGTGGCACAGTGGTTTAGCGCCTGCCTTTGGCCCAGGGCGCGATCCTGGAGACCTGGGATCGAATCCCATGTCGGGCTCCTGGTGCATGGAGCCTGCTTCTCCCTCTGCCTATGTCTCTGCCTCTCTCTCTGTGATTATCATAAATAAATGAAAGTTAAAAAAAACAAAAAAAAGAGTCGGATGCTTAACTAACTGAGCCACCCAGGTGCCCTCTGATGGGAATAATCTTGAGTGAAGGGGTTTTAAGATTCTGGGACCAATTCTGACACGTTGGGGTGGGGGTGCCCATATCAACAATTCCCAGACATCAGCTGGGCATCCTACAATTCAACTCAATTCTGACACTGGCTATAGGAAATATCAGCAGATTCTACAGGTTAAGGGTTCAGTCCCTCAAGACTGTACCCTCCCTTCAGAAGCCGATTACAACTCCAGGTTGTTATCTGTGTTTCTGACTGGTTCCAACAACCTTTTCCTTGTCCTTTTGGGTTTTTATGGAGCATCATTACATAGGCATAATCGATTAAATCAATGGCCATTTGGTAATTAAACTCAATCTCCAGCCCCTCTCCCCTCCTAGGAGATGGGACTGAAAGTCCCAACCCTCTGATCATCTGGTTCGGTCCCCATCTAACCAACCAGGGGGGTATAATCCAAAAATCACCCTCATTAACATAATAAAAGACACCATGGTTGCTTTCAACACTTAAAAAATTCCAAAGTTTTTAGGAGCTTTGTGCCAGAAATAGGAGGAAGACCAATATATATATATTTCTTATTTATGTCATAATATCACAGTATGCTGTTAATAATAACAGTAGGACACCTGGCAAAACTGAGACTGTCCCAAGCCCTGTCTAAATCCTCAATCTGTTTCTTGTTTTGTTTTGGAATTTCCTTTAACCTTCTTTTGCTGAGTAGAACTTGCTTCTCTTCTGCAGATTGTCTTTGGTCTTCTCAAATAGTGGCTATTTTTATTTTATACAACATTCATATCATTGGTGCTGGATCATGGGTAGGTGTTCTCCTTGCCCCTTGAACTACTTCTAGAGCCTTGGATTTGAATCTTATGCTATCAGACTACACTCATTCCTACTGTAGTCGTCTGCTGACTCTGTGTCACACCAGCATAGCTCAAAGATTTTATCACTTAGCTCCCTGTCATTCTCTCAAATTCTAGTTCTAGGGTTATTCTTGGTGATTCGATTATTCACATAGACATCCTTTTCCAGTACTTGGCTTCTTCTTCTCCAAGGATTGTGTCTTTCCTCCTACCTTAGCCACCCACTCCCATGTCATATCATTTCCAATACTAGCACTCTCTTCATCATCTCTATTTCAAATGTATCATCTTGAAACCAGCTTTGTATTATTTCCAACCCTGTTCTTCTGGTTCATGGACTCCTACAGTTCTTTAGTCTCATTCAGACCAACAGTCCATTGTTCATGTCATCCTCAATCTCTTCTGGGTCACTACTTTCCTCCTGAGCTGAGATTCCATGATTCATAATAATGATCATTTCTTTGCATATATTCTCAACTCCCTCACCCCATTGCTTTCTATCATGCTTATCTGGTAAACATCAATTCTGGTGAAATCTTTTCTCTGTGGACTCCATGTTTATACTTAGGCAGCTGAAGATGGCTATAGCAAAGCCCACAATCATGCTGATTGGTTTCAATTTATAGTCATGATGACTACTGCAAAAGGGCCTTTCGTCTTTTCCAGGAATACCATTAGATTTCACTAGCTTACTGTCCCTTCCATTCTCCAGAACAACCATTCCTATCTTCTCTCTCTTTAAATCTCCAGAATCTTTATCCTGTTGCTTAGACTTGAGTGATGGTCTTGGTTCCTATTTCTCTGAGTAAATGCAAACAATCAAAAACGATCTTCCAACTTATCTGCACGTATTCCCATATGGTCTACCTTCTCTCTTCTTACTATGGATGAACTGTGCTCCTAATTCCAAACCTCTACTTGTGCACTAGATTTCATTATTTATCACTTACTCAAGGACAGATCTCCAGCAGTTCTCCTGTCTCTCTCCGGAGCCATGAGTTTTCCCCCTCTTTACTGCAGTATTCCATTAGTATACAGATATTATACATATCTTTTTTCATAGAAAATTTTTCCCAAACTTCACAGCACACTCTAGGACCCTTCCCACTATTACTCAGCATTTCCTTTCAACAAAACACCTTTAAAAAGTGCCCAGTCTAACAAAACAAATGAACAAAGAAAAAAAGAAAAACAACCATAACAACAGACTCAAATATCAAGAACAAATGAATGGTTGCCAAAGGAAAGGTGGGTAAGGCATGTGAAATAGATAAAGGGGATTAAGAGTACACTTGTCTTGATGAGCACTGAGTAATGTATGGAGTTGTCAAATCACTATATTGTACATCTGAAACTAATAACACTATGTTAATCATACTTGAATAAGAAAACTGAAATAAAAAATAAAAGTACTTAGTCTTGTAATTTCCACTGCCTCTCTTCTCATTCATTTTTCCCTCCAATCTAATTCTTATTCCTTCTCCTCTCCCCCTACCAGATATGCTTTTGTCAAGGTCACCAGTGACTGCAGGTTGCCAAATAAATCACTAATTCTCAGTCTTCACCCATACTTCACCCATTAGCATCATTTGACAGAGTTGATGATTTGAACTTTCTTGAAACATTTTTTCATTTGGCTCCTAAACAAACACTCTTGGTTTTGCCCCTGCTTCCCAGGCTGACCCTTCTTTGACTCTGTTATATCCTTTTTAACTTCCCTTCCTCTAAATCCTAAATTGTCCCAGGGATTAGTCTTTAGATAGCTTTCTTCTCTAGATAGGCACACATCTTCAGTGATATCATCAAGTCTTACCACTTTAAATATAGACTCTATGCTAGTAATCTCCCATCTCCAACTAGAACTTTTTCTCACTCAATTCATATATAGAAAGCAGCTTTCTTGGATAATTAATAAACGTTTCATATTAAGAATCATGCAAAGGCAAATTTTCATTTGGCTCTTCAAATCTGCTCTTCCTTATAGCATTTTCAACCTCAAAATAGTCAACTTCATTCTTCAAACTACTTAGGCCAAAGACACTGGACTCATTTTTAACTTTTGTTTTTCATACCCCAACTCAGTCTTTTTAGAAAATCTGTCAGAGATACTTTCAAAATATGTGGAGGCCGAGGAAATTAAGGCCATTCCACTTTAAGTTCAGTGTTAGCACAAGTACAGCCATCCCAGGCCCCTGTGAATAAGAGCTGAAATTTACATTCCTTCAGTTACAGGAAAAAAACAGTTTACAGCTTAACGTCCTAGAAAGCCCCATATTAGAATAAAAACAGAGCCCAAGCCAACGGCAGGAAGCCCCTATTAGAATGAGAACAGAGCCCAAGCCGGTGGCAGGAAGCCCCATATTAGAATAAGAACAGAGCTCAATGCCCTTGAAAGCCCCATATCAGAATGTAAACAGAACTTGAGAAATTCCTCCACCCCTTCTGGAGGTCCCCTAGACCAGCCCTTAAAACTAAACTGAAACCAAGATTGGGGTCCAAGTCCCTGCTCCGCTGTGTCGGGTGTACTTGGACCCAAGCCCGAGCTTGTAAATAAACCCTCGTGTGTTTGCATCGGTGTCAGCTCTTTGGTGGTTTCTCAGATTCGCAAACTTGGGCACAACAAATATATCCAAATTTAATCACTTTTTCCCACTTCCAATATAAGCACTTTGGTCCACCCACCATCATGTATCACTTAGATTATTACAGTAATCTCACTCTTCTTGCTTCTAGCCTTGACCTCCCCTATCTTCCACATAGCACCTTGAATGGACCTTTGAAAAGTAAGTCACCTCATGTCATTCTCCTACTCGCAACCTCAGAATTATTCAAAACTCAAAATCATTTAAATGACTCCAATATATCAGTGATTTTCAACCTTTATTGTGAATCAGAATCACTTGAAGCGATTTAAGATATTCAAATGCCTTTCATTCCTCAATTAGGATAAAATGGGTAAAAGGGATTGAAAGGTAAAACTTTTATTCATAAAATACATAAGCCATGGGGATGTAATGTACAGCATGGTGATATGGTTAATAATACCACACTGCATATGTAACAGTTGCTAAGAGAGTAGATAGATCTTAAAAGTTCTTATCACAAAAAGAAAATCTGTAACAATGGTGACTGATATTAACTAGGCTTATTGTGGTCATTTTGCAATACACAAAAACATGGAATCATTATGTTGTACGTCTGAAACTATGTCATATGTCAGTTATATCTCAACAAAAGAAAAAGGTACAATTTGAACTTTAATGGGTTCCATGCTTCAACATTTTTAGGCCACTATCCTGCCTAACTTCCACTGTGGCCTTATTTCCTACCCCTCTTTTCTGCACGCCCTACCCACCCACCCCAGGCACCCTTCTCCAGCCACATTGGTCTTGCTTGACATTTCTCTCCATCATGCCAAGCTACCACTGCCTCAGGAATTTTGCAGTAATATTCCTTCTGCCTGGAGCACTTCCTGTCCTCGCTGTCTCTCCACAGCCTTCATGGGCCATACTTTTTCCTCTTTCAGATCTCTACTCAAATGCAATTTCTCAGAGATGCTTTCTATGACCACTTTATGTGTGATGGCAACATCCTTCTTCCTCTTCTGCTTTCTTTCATTCTTACCTTTCTAATGTTTCTTCATAGCACATGTTTATGTGCTTGTCTATTGTTTTCTCTCCACTACAGTATAATCTCCATTTGGACAAGGACTTTCTTTGTTCTATGTAATTCCCAATGCCCAGAATAATGCCTGATAAATAGGTGCTCCCTGAATGTGTGTTGAATGAATAAATAAAACAACGGGTTCAATCTGCCCAGTTTTTTTCAGTCACAGATCAATAAAGAGGATAGGCTTACTTTGTCACTTCACAGGGTCTAGAATTCGTCTTTCTATGCCAGTCCTTAAAAATCCTTTATATTGGCCCATTTGACGACATGACCAATCTTTTGTCTTGGCTTTTATTTCAATACTCCAGTTTTCCAGCTGGCATTAGAGCTGGGGCCTGAGCCCAGTGGCTTTGCTCCACACCTGGACCTTGTCAGTTTCTCTTTCCCCATACTGCTCTGGGACTTGTGTGGCCTAATTAGCTTTGCAAATTGATGCTATCTTTCTGATTGAAAACTACTGCTGCCAACACCATCCCTCGCTTCCCTGTTGCCATAGTAGCCATCAGATTTTTTTTTTTTTAATATCCTCTTTGAACTATGTAGTCTGAGGTATTATGCAGTTACCATTGGGATCCTCTGGCTAGGATTTTAATCCTACCAATCCTCATTTTCTTTCCTTCTTGAGTAATCCTCATGGCTAGGGTTTTAGAATAATTTGTTCTTTACCACCTGAGTTTAATAGGTTATCAGAAAATAAATATTGCCTTATAAATAACCAGAAAGTTCTCTATTTCAGTATTATGCCCAGTTTCTTCATTCCTACTCAGAGCTTTACCTGTGATTTGCCAAATTAAGAGTTATATTGTGTTATTCTTCTGTTCCAAACCTTCCTAAGTATCATATCTCCCATAGAGTAAAAGCCCACTTGGAATGTTTTATACAGCCCTGTATTAGCATTTTCAGACTTTAGCATGCATATGAATCACCTGGGAATCTTCTTAGACTGAGATTTACATCCAGAAGGGCTTAGGTGGGGCCGAAGAGTCTGTACTTCTAACAAGCTCCCAAGCGATGCTGATTTTACAGGATTCTGCTGTAAGTAACACATCCCTATATAATATTCCTTCTCCCCTACCACCTGGCCCTCTACTTTTCTGACTTTGTTACACTTCTGATATTACATCTTATTTCTGAGTTACACAAGCCTCCTTCACAGTCTTAGAACATCCAGGCATGCTCCCACCTCAGGGCCTTTGCTTTGGCTAACCCTTTGTCTGAAAACATGTCAACCAGATATACAATTCTTTTTTTCTCCCCCATCTTCTTCATGTCTTTATTCCAATGTTATTTCCTTATGCCTTCCCTGGCCATTTGATCTAACAATGCAGACCATCTCCTTCCTGTTCCCCTTCTACCTCTCCTACTTTTTGTCTTTAACACTTATCACTACTGAAATACAACATATTTTATTTATTATCTGCTTCCTCCATTAGAATGTGAACTCTGTGAAGGCATTTTGCTTTCATTTACGTTCACTTCAGCAACCAGAATCCTGGCTGGTACATAGAGAGTGTTTAATAAATGATTGTTGAATAAATGCACTAAAATTTTCTGTTATATTTGTCATATACATTTTTTTTCTACCTCTGCAAATCTGCAAAAAGCTCTGGGAAGAGAATCAAATCTGCCCTAGTTTAATTAGGCTAGTCTGATACAGGTGAATGTCTCCCAAGAATAGCAGATCAGAACTAATTTACTTAATCCTCATTTATACAGCTTTCTTTGGTGAACAGAACAATATTAGAAGGGATGAAGATCTACCTTCAAGTAAGAGAAACTTAATGATACTAGTATAGCATAATTAAGAACACACACAACCTGAGACATTAATGGTATCTGTTTAAAGTTATAATTAGATTGTAAGGATTGTTTGCACAGTGATGCAGGCTTTGCTGGAAGGCAGTTACTATATATATGAACTCTTGTCAAAGACACTGTAGAAGAAGTTTGGCCTTTGTGGAAAGTTGACCTAGAAGACCTCTAAGGTCTTTTCTGCCTGAACAAATTAGAAACTAATGACAGAAAGAAGAAGCTGCTGTGTGAGATGTGCAAGACTAGTTGCTCAAGCAAGAATCTACAACTACATTTCATGTGTTATAGTTCTCAATCTTATAAACTCCCAGTGAGCTTTAGCAGGTGAGAAGGTTATTGGTTTTTGGTTGGTTGGTTTTGTGTTTTAATAAAAGCTGGCCAAAACCTTGCAAACAGAAACAAAATACACTTTATTATTACTACTGATTTTTTCCATCTAATCAGTTTTCAGTGTCTGATTTTGTTTGAAAGAATATATACAACAAGCAAATTTCACTTTGATATCTTCCATTATGAAGTCATAAGGATATTCTTCACTAACCATTTAGTGAATTAGAAAACTAAATAAGTATAATACTAGGTGACATGATTTGCAATTTTAAACTTATGAGTTCTCTTTATCAGTAGACTCTCAAGGAATAGAAATTATTCTTTTTTTTATTAAATGTCCTTTTCATTATATTAAAATTTTAACTTAACCTTAGAAGATACTAAATAATAAAGCTTTGTAGTTACAAATTGTTCACATTTACACAGTTTCAGGTAATATAAAGGATCATCTTATGAGCTTATGACTCTAATCACACTATTTATTGATGCTTCCACATGTATATATTTATGTTATAAATATAATATATATTTGATACATATAAAAAACATGTGATGCAGGAATTCTTATCAACATGAAAAAAATCCTGGGTCCCACAGATTTTTAGTAGTTAGTTACATTTACACATTTTAGTTTTAAAAATGAACTCTATTCAAACCCAGGTACACATGTCTTTTGCAGACTTTTAATTCCCACACTGTGGTAAGTTTACAGATGAGTAGAGTGAATCTTAAAGAAGACAAGTTACTTGCCCAAAGTTAAACACCTAAGAACTGGAAGAACCAGAAGAGAAAACCAGATGGTTTTTGCCCCCTCTCTCTCAGAACGGGGTTCTTTCTCTTCTTCGTAATAGACTTTTTAAAAAATGTATGACATTTAATAACAGCACTAGAAACATTAACCCAAGTTGAAGGGTGATGGAATAGCCACATATTTAAAGAAAAAAATGACAAAAGCTACAGAAGAATTAACTAAATTTCTTAGCACATAATGCAAACTTATCAATAGCCTAGTCTAAAACACTTTTATTTCATAGAATCTCAGATTGAAATTTTCTCAGTGTGGATATTTGTAATTTCTTTTTATATGTCCACAAATGTCAAATTAAATTCTATATGGTTAAAAGACATTAAGGTAAAAAAGAACAGGAGTAGAAAATGTAGGAAACTATATGTACATACTTTGAAAAGGAGAGGTTTTCTTAGACAATACTGAAGACCTTGGAAGATATATATGTATATCTTAACACATATATGACTATTTAAAGCTTCTACATGGCATTTGATCTTCTATATCCTTGGGATTTATTATTTTACTTTGGAAATACAAGGATATAGAAAGTGTACTCAGTTTGCACCTACAGAGAATGTAAGGTATATGGGCTGTGTGTGTAATGTGTGTGTGTAAGAACATAAGAATGAAGCAAGACCTTGTCTACATGTATCTACTTGACTGGCTACCTCTGAAATTTACAAGAGTCTCTTAGGGTCTCACTATTTCCACTCTGCATCCTCTTAACCAATCCCTATACCTCAGCTACAGTGACCTTTTTGAAAGGTGATAACGAATCACAACATTCCCTTAATTTAGTAGCATTTTTTGCCATTCAAATAAAATCCAGATTCCTTTCAAAGGGCAACAAGGTACTTCATGATCTATCCTCTGCCTACTAACCTTATTCCCTTCTCTCATTTGACATGTTCCAGTTCACATTGATTTTTAATTTTTTTTTAATAGATTTTATTTATTTATTCATGAGAGATACACGGGGGCGGCGGGGGGGGGGAGAGACAGAGACAGAGGCAGAGACACAGGTAGAGGGAGAAGCAGGCTCCATGCAGGGAGCCTGAGGTGGGATTTGATCCCAGGTCTCCAGGATCACACCCTGGGCCAAAGGCAGGCACTTAACTGCTGAGCCACTCAGGGATTCCCTCACATTGATTTTTAAACTAGTTTCTTGAATGTACCTTCAGGCTTTTGCCTAGGCTATGCTTTGTTTGGATGCCCTGTTACCCTCTCTTCTACAGGAACAGTTCCCAATCAGGCAAGTCATCACTAATATTTTGTCTCCTCAGGGAACCATATTTAATCACTATTCTTTAAACAGATGTTTTCTTTAATTTCTATAAGAGCACCAAAGTTTTTTTTTTTTCTTTCTGTAGCATTTATCATGATTAAACCATTTTGTTTGATCATGCATTTTAGTTTTCTTTTCTATCTCTCTTACCAGACTCTATATTTCACAGATCCAGTGATTATTCATTTCTCTGTGGTGGAGTTATCTACAGTTCCTAGATCAATGTTTGATACATAATCAGCACTTAGCAAATATTGTATGAAAAAAATGAATAAACAAATTATGGATGAGTGAATATTTTTTAAAATATTTTCTGAGAATCTGTATATCTGCTTGGAGAAAAAAAGTGAATTTTCTCTGGAATGGTATGGTACAGAAAGAGTTTATAAAGTGTGGAGAGCTTTGGCTTATAAAATGGAATAGAAATATAAACTATAAATATATTTATCGTCAAGAAAACAAAATTCTTAACAATCAACTATATGAAGGAAAGTACTCTTCCAAAAACCATTTAAGTACTTTTATTCTGAGGCTTAAATTTATTCAAGTCCTGTGAGTACCTAGTAAAGCCTAAAATGTCTATTCTTCCATCTTCTCCAGACAAAATATAGGTCCACTCACTCACCCATTCTCACCCACCCATTCTCCCAGTGGATTTTAGGCTTAATATTTGGGTCCAAGGACACCTAGATTAATATAAAAAAGGGTGAAGGAGTTAGAGGACATTGCTTACATTTCAAGGACATTCACATGCTAATGCATCATTAGGACTTAGAAAGAGGTTTATATCAGCCTTATCAGTGTTTAAAATAATGATGTCAACTATGCTGACTCTAAGGAACCATAATAATAGCAGCAGCAGATAAAGAACATCATATGAAATGGCATAGAATAATGTTAGAACCTGTGTCAGAATATTTTTTATAGCCATCAAAACATTCTTCAACATAATATTAATAAGTTTGCCCTCTGAACAAGGAACTCAGACATGCAGTCCAAATTATTCTGCTGCTGAAGGTTACAGAGAAAAAGTGTATACCACCTTTGTTGCTGTAATTGACATTCCTTCATTCATCCCACAATTATTTATTGAATGTCAACCATTGTGATTTTCGCTGTGCTAGCCAGTGGGATAATTTTAAACAAAAATCATTCAGTTCTCTCATGCAGATTGATGGGGCTTGAGGAAGAAAGAATTACTTCTGTATATGTGTTTATAAACCACAGCCCAGAATAAAAAACTAGCTTCATGTTTTACACAAAAGACTGCTTCGTAAGCCTTTTTTTTATTATTATTATTGGTAAAATAACTTCTAAATGATGGTTATTTAAAATAAGATAGGAAAAAAAAGATTTTCACTTTTAGAATAGAAAGAGACATTTGTAGGACCTTATTTGTTGACAAGATTAACTTTTACCCACCACATAAACATAAGTAAAGATAAGGTTTTCATTTAAAAACAAATGCAGTATAAAAAATACCCCAAGTAATTTGAAAGAATTGGATAACCCTAATGATATTTGGAAGAGGATTTGTAAAAACCTTTTTCCAAATGTTTAGTCTTCATGTGCATAAGTCCCTGACCCATTCTGAACAAAATACTAGCTCATGTTTTCAAGCTTTGGAATTCCACTGGAGACCGATCCATTAAACACAGCACGGAAGGCTTTGAATTCCCTCTCCATAAGCACTCTGCCAACTCAAAATCTTCTTTAAATCAATAGGAAGTATAATTTAATTGCAAACTGTACATCAAAGTTAAAATTTTGAAAAAGAAATAAACCAATCTCAATGTAGCAATTCCAATCTGGGAGGCTAAATAGACTGTGAATGAAGGACAATGACCAGTACCTTTTGAATGCCTGCTTGGGATTCCAGAACGTTATTCTCTGATCCATTGCTTCTGTTGATCATCCGCCACATTTGGGAATACATGCTGTCCCTTTCAAAAGGATTCATTCCTTTCATGCGAACATGTTCATATACTGCAGAATCCAGTACTGTGCCGTAAGGGATGTCTGTTTGCTTGGAAAGGTCCTGGAGAGATCTTCATCATTAGAAGAGAAGAAAGATACAAGAAAGTGTATTGAGTATTTTCAACTAAAAAAAAAAAAAGTTATAGGAAGCAGAGAGTAATATCATAAATATGGATGTCAAACTGCTTTTCTTATTTTGTGGCTTCTTAATATTAAAATGTAATATATAAGGAGAATTACTGTTAGGGTGCATGACACATGAATCATTAGAAGACAAAATCATAACTGAAAGAAAAATAAAAATTTCTAGTGGCAAGGCAATGCTTCTTTTTGTGAACCTTCACTGTGAAAAACACCAAACACAAAACTAAACCTAGCAATCCCATCAAAGCAAAAGCAAATTAAATTAAATTGCTAGATAATCACAATCATTTAGTTTTTAAAAATTCCATATGTCATAAGCCTTAAGCCTATGTTCTTTTAGGTGGCAATGCTTAAATATTTTGATAAAATAATTACATTTTGTATAAACATGTTTTGAGGTCAAGTGTATACTTAAAAATTAGTATTTATGATAGTCACTTTAGCTAAGTGGCTACCACATACACACTAGCATCTGATGTACCTTATTCTCATAGCAATGCCTAATTTCTCAGAACTATTTCACCCATTTTATAGATGAGAAAACTCTGGGTGAGAGTATAAAGGATTTGCTTTGTGGCTCAGTCAGCAAGGGATGAGATAAGATTCAAATGTAGATCTGACTGGCTTCAAAGGCTATAGTATTTTTACTATACTAAGATGCCACATCTTATTTCTATATTTCTTTTGCTATATTTGCTTTAAGTTTGTGTGTGTGCGTGTGAAAGAGAGGAGAGAGATTTCTATTTGTATTCAAATAGAATAAAAGTCATGCTTCTCGAGAGCTGAATTTATTTTCAGCTTTCTCTTTTACAGAATAATGCTCAGGATTTTCACATCGATCTCTGAGTTATAGATAGTATCTACTTGTCCCAGGTTATTCACCTCTAAATTGGCGGTCAATTTCCTTACATTTAAGTTTCTGAGCCACTCTATACTTTCTAACCTGGAGAACCAATTACTGTTTGACTGAAACTCATTTGAGTTTATGTAGATGCTCAATGCTAATGGCTGAGGTTTAAGAACAAGTGTGTCTTTGGCATACTGTTCACAATTAGATGCTGGCATATTCACACTCCTAACCTCTGAGAATGGCAGCATATGCTTTGAAACACTATACCATATTTTGAACAAGAATACTCACAGCCCTCCACAACCATGGGTCATGAATCTCACGTTATGTATACCTCTGACCTTTTGATCTCTTTCTAGATGGGAGTTTGCTAATGATTTCCTGGGGGCCTTTGCAAACAACACTAACATTGGGCAAGAGTATTGGGAATACTCTTGCAGGTCACCACTTTCCATCATGTGCAAAACTGTATTGCAAACGATAAATTATGGGCTGTGTTTGCTAAGGAGGATTTGTGCCATTTTCTAATGGTATTTTCAGCAAAATTTAATCTACATTTTATTGAGTTTTAGGTTGTTGATGTGTATCATTTACTCTATGAAAACTACCATGATAATTCCTTTTTGTTCTGTACTCCTGCTGCATAAAAGGATGCATTTAAAAATTACTATTTGCAAGGAAAAATTTGCCGGGATATTCTACAACTATTAAATTAATTCTACCATTTATAAAAAGATAAGGTGACAGTATGAAGAATAATTGAGAGCAAAAGCAGGAATAAAAACAAGCTACATGTAGCTAGGGTGCAACCTCATACTAGAGGAACTGAGCATTTGCTCCTGGGACATCCCATAATTATCTTGTTAACAGAATGGCAATAAGAGTTTTGTTTCCAGTGACAATTTACTTCTCATTTACTGCTGTTTCCAATGGTAGGAATGAAGCTATTCAAAATATTAACATTTTAACATATTTCCCACTGTTTAGTGGAGGATGCTCTAAAGTAGTAACATGGGAAAAAGGAATGAACTATTATCAATGCAGGTTATAATAACAGCCCTCATGTGTTCTATATTATGAATACAAAGGCCTATGCTAGGTAGTTGTGTGAAGCTCCCACCTACTAGAACCAAAATGTCTTATCGCTGGGGAAGGCCATGTCACAGTTCATCAAAAACCCTCCCAGGAAAGGATTGTTGGCCACTTGCTGTTTAGAAAGTTCAGCAACCAATCTCTCTTATAACTCTCAGAAACCTTCAATTTGGTGGTGGTGATTTCATAATGAAGAGGTAAAATTTTTGTATGCCTATACCTAAATATATAACTTGTTTGCCCAAGTAGTCATACCAGTAGAATACTGTTAAATAAATTAACACTCCCTCTTAGCTTTTCATGAAAAGAAAATTGAAATCAAATGTTAGGATCATTAATATAATCAGGTTTCTGCAGCATAACATCACCTTCAATATCAGCTTTACAACTTGAATATAGAATCATAATACACATAGTTTTTGTTAGTGAAACTAATTTGTACACAATGAAAATTTTAAAGGAATTCTTAATATTTTGCCAATGTGAAATTCTTGATGTCAGAGAAGAAAGTATTTTATTTTCAGCATACTTCAAATTCAGAACAGCAGAAGCATTTTGTAACTTAGAACAAAGGCATGTTCCCTCTAGCTTCATTTCTGATAAAGTTCAGCTTATAAATTTGCCTTGAGATATGCTTGCAATAAAAACTATAGCTTGTCTGATTCAGCATCATTCCATTATAGTACACAGAGATAGCATCACAGGTGACAAAAATAAAATGATGCAAAATGAAGTGAGCACAAACAGCTTATTTCAGAAACTGAAGGCTGTTTTAGGAGCCCAGCACAGAAAGGGAGTGTTCATTTTATGTGGTCATTTTGTTATTTTCATGCTAGTAAGATTTTAGAGTAATATCAGCAGAAATGGTATAGCCTATATTATGAACCCCTAAAAGAAATCTAGCAAATTGTTCTATAAGTGGTAATCCTCAAAAGCATTGTATCTGAAATTCAACATCTGAGTATTATTTAGATATGCCAAATTACTGTTTTGTTTTGCCAAATCATTGTTTTAAATGCAAAACAATTCTAAAATAATTAATAGGTACCTAATATATAAATTAATTTACCATGGCAAATGTTGTCATTTATTTTTAAAAAATTTTTTAAAGATTTTATTTATTTATTCATGAGAGAGAGAGAGAGAGAGGCAGAGACACAGGCAGAGGGAGAAGCAGGCTGCACGCAGGGAGCCTGACATGGGACTCGATCCCGGGTCTCCAGGATCAGGACCTGGCCTGAAGGTGTCGCTAAATTGCTGAGCCACCCGGGCTGCCCATGTCATTTCTTTTTTAACAATTCACAATGCATACCCAGGCCACAGAAGAAATGGAAAAATCTAGAGCATTCTAGAAAAGAGTTAACTCATACTAATAAATTCCATTTCTCCACTTAGTCACACAAAACCCACATTTACCCACATAAAACTCAGCAAATGATCACTGCAGATGTGTTAGACCTGAATCCTCCTTTCCCAATCCCATATCCCCACTCATGCACATAGGGTAAAAAAAAAAAAAAAAAAAAAAAGGGGGGTTTATAGCTGTGTAATTGGTGAATAATAAAAGAAAGCAATTAGTTTGCCATTCTAACAAGCCTTGTTTTCCCAGCATGTTTTCAGATTTATACTTTTATTCCTTCTGGTGTCCTATACTACTAGCAACCATGAATACTAAAGAATACTGAGATCGGATAGGTAAGTGGTATTTAGTTATTTGCATGAACATTACATATACTTAGAAACTGTAATTTAGGGCACTTCTGTCAAGTCAATTTTAGGAATGTGGGTGGATCTAGGCTGATTGCCAACTCTTTCCATGAGAAAAATAAACACTTAAAACTGTTCAAGCATAGAAAATTAATTTCAACACATGTGATACTCTGATATTAGATATTTGTGACAGCTTTGACATTGGGTAAGTTAGATTTTAAAGTCAAGCAGATTTGTGGGCCATGTGATGTTAACCTCTGTTTACCTGAATTTTCTAATATATAAATGGAAAGAATAAGAGTGTCTAAGGGTGAGGACAAGTGGACCTGTTGCATCAGCATTCAATCAACTTATCCATTGCTTTATTTTTATTTTGTTTTAATTTTTAAAAAAGAGGTATTTATTTATTTTAGCGAGTGTGAGAAAGAGAGTAGGAGAGAGAGAGCATGAACAGGAGGGGCAGAAGAAGGGCAGAGGGAGTGAATCCTCAAGTAGACCCTCCACTTACCACAGAGCCTGACTAGGGGCTTGAATTTACAATCCTGAAATCATGACTTGAGCTGAGACCAAGAGTCAGATGTTCAACTGACTGTGCCACCCAGGTGCTCCCCTATTGTTTTATATGGAGATTATTATTATAATGATTCATCTCCTAATGCCCTATTTAAGGAAATACAAGATTTTATAAACCTATGACTGTGAATGGTCATAACTTTGAATGTCTTACTACTTTACATTTCTAAAATTGTTAACTAGTTGAAAATCTAATGCCTATTCCCTTTGCAGTGAATTTTCACTCATATTTTTTACCTATTTTTCTTTAAGAAGAGAATAGATCTTACCCATATAAACTTTAAAATAACACTCATGGGGATCCCTGGGTGGCTCAGCAGTTTAGTGCCTGCCTTCAGCCCAGGTCCTGGAGTCCCATGATCGAGTCCCACATCGGGCTCCCTGAATGGAGCCTGCTTCTCCCTCTGCCTGTGTCTCTGCCTCTCTCTCTCTCTCTCTCTCTGTCTCTCATGAATAAATAAATAATATCTTAATAAAATAAAATAACACTCATAAATCTCTTTTCCATTTTCATTTTCTTTCTTCTTTTTAAGCATCTCAGCTTGATTTTGTGGAAAGCTCTCCAACAGATGGTTGCCGGCTCTAGCTCTAGGTAATTGTAAGTCTAATTCCATTTTTAATGGAATGGAACAAGTCAACTTAAGTTATCACATCAGAAGGGATTTTTCTTCAGGGGGAGAAAAATGGAATGTGGTTGATAGGATAGGTTCTAGATGCTTTAGGTAAAGGGGCTGACAGTGGAAGAGAGATAAACAAGCAAGGATGTATTAAAAATGTCTTCCAACTCAGTTCAGGTTTTTTTTCTCCCACAGTTTCTTCTTCTGGATGCTGATTTCAACATCTACCAAAGGAGAAGATATCGTTGAGCTCTAGAAGGCCATCAGTAACCACATTCAAAGCCTGCCTGGTGCCCATTGTTGTTCATTGGTTTTATTAGCTGAGGGCCTGGTGAGCTCAGAGGCAGGTTTTTCAGAAAAAAAAAAAAAAAAAAAAAGTGTTCCAGAATTTAAAACTTAAAAGACCAACTAATATGTCAAATAAAGTTCCACTAGACTGAGATGGCATGTTCATTAAGACCTAAGAAGAAGAGATAAGTGTGGAAAAGTGTACTAAGGTGGTCAGGTAAGGTAGGCCTGCCTCTGAGAGGTACAGCCAACAGCCAGCACTGGGCAAACTCTTAGTTTCAACAAATCTGGGTTTTAAGATGCAAAGATTTAAGTCTCAATCCTTAGACAAGTCATTTAATTTCCTATAAATTACAACCCACTTCCCTATTAAATAGGGAAAATAATAATTTTATAATAAGGCATGTGGAGGTTTGACATAGATATTGATACAAAACACTTACCTTAGTACTGAACACTCTAGAAGTGCTCCATGACTGGTAGTTGCAATTATGAATCTTATTATTATTTTTATTATTAGGCTCTGTTATAAATTTTGGAATTGCTATCTCCTTATTTTTCCCACCAATTAAATTCATTTCAGATTCCTCACTCATAGCCTTTTTCTCCAAAGTCCCTACCCCATCTAATCTCTCATCAACTTTTGTACATTTTACTTCCTGAATCTTACAAATCTGTCACTACCTTCGTCCTCTCATTGCTAATTCTCTCATCCTTTCTATGAGAGGATTCTTTATTTTTTAAAAGAGTTTATTTATTCATTTTAGACATAGAGAGTGCAAGCAGGAGGAGGGGCAGAGAAGGAGGGAGAGAGAGTCCCAAGCAGATTCCATGCTCAGCCTGGTGCCTGATTCGGGGCTCCATCTCAGGACCTTGAAATCACGACCTGATTGGAAATCCAGAGTTGGACGCTTAACTGACTGAGCCATCTGGTGCCCTTAGAGAATTATTTCTAAGCCTTCTCCCTATCTCTAACCTACCTCTAATCCATCCTCTGCACTATAGCTAAAGTGTTCTTTCTGATATATGTCTGAGCCTATCCCTGTCTTATTTAAATACTTCCTATATACCCGGTTGCCTTTAGAAAAAAATCACCAACTCCGTAGCATTTGAGATCCTTAAAAAAATTGGCCTAAATTTTTTTCCATTCTCAAAGATAAACTTTTGCCTCATTCATACATCCATTTTAGGGCAAACAGGCCATTTCATCATTCCTTCTTTGGTAGGTATTTGCTCTGCACAAGATGTCTCCTTGTCTACCGGTGAATTCTTTCCCTTCAAGGTCAAGATCAAACTCAGCTGCCTCTTTAGTCTCTTCTAATACTTAGAATATGTTCACATTGTAGCATTGTGTTATGAAATTTTACTTCTTTCTTTAACTCATTTAGAATACATGTTGCCGATTCCCATAATTTTTCTTATTTATTTATTTATTTATTTATTTATTTATTCATTCATTCATTCATTCATTCATTCATGAGAAAGACACAGAGAGAAGCAGAGACATAGGCAGAGGAAGAAGCAGGCTCCCCGTGGAGGTGCCCGATGTGAGACTTGATCCTGGGACCCCGGGATCATGCCCTGAACTGAAGGCAGACATTCAACCACTGACCTACCCAGGTGTCCACCATAATTTTTCTTTAAATTCATCTTTGAAACTCAGAATATAGTCCAGCGTTTGGAGAACACAATGAGGCTCATGTATCTTGACTACTCTTTTTTACTAGAAATATGCTTTCATCTTGAAAAGCCAGCACTTCCATTAAACTAGCATTATATAAAAATGTGATTTTTATTGTATATTACCAGTCATTCTGTGGGTGACTAATCATGGCAACAATATATTGTAGTTTTAAAAAAAACACAACAACTAATTTTAAGGGAGCTTTGGAAATTTCCCCTGCAACGAAATCAGCTGCAAAAGCTTTAATAGACCACCAGTGAATTGCTTAACAAGACATTTTGCCATGGATATAAAATAAATAAATTCAGAGGCAATGCAAATGAAAAGAAAACCCAAATAAATATAATTGAAGTAATGTATTTGGAAAAGCTAAAGTTATACTCCATAATTCTGGTACACATAGGACATGGTACAAAGTGGAATGTCTGTTCCTGAAAGGAATACTTATCTGAGCAATGTGGAAACAGCAAATAAGTAGTGGTTCATTTGATGAGTGATTTCTGACTCAAATTTCAGAAGCAAGTTGAAATGGTGAAGAAAATTGCTCAGCTAACTCTCCTAACTGAAATGATTAAAAAATATAATAGAATTCATGATTTTAGTAGCTAAAGAAAAGATAAAGCACTAGAACAAGGAGAGAATAGTCACCCTTGGTAATACTGAGTGTTAACACCAAAAACAAAATTTATTTTTTTTCTCTCAAGGGTTGAATTTCTACATAAAGGAGGATTTGTATGCTCTACTTATAAGGGAATGGAATAAGCACTACAGAAAGGCTTCCCATCTTCCTATTTGAAGCATAGCCAATGGCCACTTGTCCTTTGAGAAACCACATTCTGCATTTTAGTAGCTCTTCTCCTCATTGAAGTTTTCCAAACCCTCTTAGACACAGGTTTAGGCAGAAAGTCTGATGAAATATAAGGGTATCAAGGGTAAATGATGGGGCAAGCAAGACTCTAACGTTTCTTCATGTCAGAAGAAAATTTGGATTGTAGATGGCTCCATCCCTACTGAAGACTCAGTGAGAGCTATTTTAAGTACATGAGGGTTGTCACTAACTGAAAACAGGCTCAGGGAAGAGCTTAATGTTCTTTAGCCCAATAATGTTAACTTCCTTATTTTAAAAAGATAAGATCAAAGTCATGTTAGTGGAAGAAATGTGATTTTCTCATATAAGATTAGATTGTGCAGCCTAAAAGTATAAATTCTGGGGCAGGGTCAATCAGAAAGAACTCAGCCACAGCAATCTCTGGTAGAGCAGTAACATGATTTTGTCTTCCTTCTCAAAGTGCCAGAGTTTTTTCTTTCTCAAGACAGCAGAAGCCTACATCCTGAGGCCAACAAATCTGAAGGATACCAGGGAAGACAGAGGGATAGGATTTTTTACTTGTGGATATGAGGAGAGTTTCCCAAGGGAGGCCCCCTGGATGGAGAGGATGCTTCAGTATGTCCTCTATACTTCATCTGCCCTCAAACCTGCCCTTCTGGGCCTCAGCTGAGTAAATTAGGTCAAAGTCAGCTTCAGGTCTTTTGCTGTGAACTTCTTTAGAATATTTATTTGGTGTTTTAAGAACTACTTATCTATTTATTTACTTAAGTGTTGAGTTGTGTAAGCTTTTTAAATATATTTTGGGTATTACCCTTCAGTAGGTTGCCTTTTTGTTTTGTTGATGGTTTCCTCTGCTGTGAGAAAGGCTTTTTCTTCTGGTATAGTCCCAACAGTTTAATTTTGCAGTTGTTTTCCTTGCCCAAGGAGACATCTAGAAAAATGTTTCTAAGACTGATGTTTCAAGTGTGCTTGATCTAGAAAAAGTGTGTGGTAGGACTCATGAAGAGGAATGCTGTCCCTGCATGGTGAATTACTAGGCATCAAGATGACTTTTGTGCCTTTCCTGAGAGATTTAGAAATATTCCCTGCACCTTCTCCCTCACAGAATAGTCAAGGGCATCCCCATCAGCCATGCACTATAGATATGATAGTCACAGGTAATATTAGAAATTCATATAAAATAGATGCAGTTGATAAAGATGGCTATCATGAACTACTTAAGGGAACATCTTCCTGTGCGTGTATTGCCATGTACATTTAAAAGTTGTTTTGGTTTGTGAATATGATAGGTCATTTTGGAGACCACAAAGGGGGATGGAAATACTCTGTCTCTTTTTATTGCTGTTAGGCATAATTAATACAAATGACTGTTAAATTCTCTTCAAAATGACAATGCTAAACAAATGAGAGAAAATAGTTATATTGAAAATATGGTTGGTTTCTCTGACCTGTTGACCCACCTTATAAGCTAGGAACTGATTTTGTCACCTCATGAATCCTGAATCCTGAAAGGTAAAAGACACTATATTTTTCTCCCTGCTGAATTGTTATTTACGACCTTGCTCTGTATCTTAGTTTATTAATTAA
The DNA here is from genome assembly GCF_011100685.1 of Canis lupus familiaris. NCBI lineage: Eukaryota > Metazoa > Chordata > Mammalia > Carnivora > Canidae > Canis > Canis lupus. The sequence goes on from NC_049253.1 coordinate 23,387,329, forward strand.
TCTTTCATGATATATATAGATATTGATATATATACCAATTAAGCAAAACTGCATTACAAAAGATCCCAGTACTCTGTGAATTCAATTACCCTCCAATTGTCTGTGTAAGGTAGAAAGTATGAGCAGTTTCTTCCTGAGATATCATGAAATAATTCAATATTTATTTACTGCAGGACACTATGAACAAATCTGGAACTATCCTAAATTTGTACAGATAACATTTCATTATGTCACCATTGACTGTCAACTGATTGTAAAATTTATGTTAGGATGATATCCTCAAATAATCCAGGAGACTTCAATAGAAGAGTAGATTTTTATGTTCTTACATCATTGAAACTATAGGAAAGACCTGACTAATTCCCATGAATTTCCCTGAGGATCAACAAATTTCTAAATGGTGTTAAGTAAGAACCCTAATAAAACCATAACATCAGAGTGTTTGGAAGAGTTCCTGAAGGTATCACATAATTCAATGATATATCTTAAGGAATAAAAGCCAGCTCCCAAAATGGACTTTTTTCTTCTTTCCTAGGCACTTTACTGACTTAGAAAACTTAATGCCAGGAAGTTCTTACTCATGCCTCACCTAACACTCATCTTTTTCACATAAGCCTCTCATTGTCTTCTCTGTGAAGATGGACAATAGCTACCCATCACCTCCAGTACAATATTCCTTTATATAATAAAACACTTCTTTTTATATTTTTTTAAATAAAACACTTCTTTCTTGTTTTTCATCCTTTAGCCTCTTCTTTTTTGAGTTAAACACTAAATTCCTATAGTTCTCACCCACAAGATCTATTACTCACTTTTTTACATTGCTATTAGCTAAGGCACTTTTTCCTTTTCTTTGTAATTTTTGCATAATTTATGGACTTTATAAATAGGTCACGGTGGTATTTAAGAAGCCCTAGCAACTTTTACACTGCTAGGTCACTTTGGTCATTTTCTTTATAAACACTAACATTACATTTCAAATTTGTAATTGACAGATGATTCATTCTGAAACTTTTCTTTCTTTTCTTTTTTTTTAACAGAGAACTCTCCTGATTTTTTTTTTTTAAGATTTTATTTATTCATGAGAGACACAGAGAGAGAGAGGCAGAGACACAGGCAGAGGGAGAAGCAGGCTCCATGCAGGGAGCCTGATGTGGGACTTGATCCTGGGTCTCCAGCATCATGCCCTGAACTGAAGGCAGTGCTTAAACCGCTAAGCCACCGGGGCTGCCCTGAAACTGTTTACACCTCCAGTTTTAAATTATCATAGATACACACACATACACACACACAGTTTGTTTTTTCTATCTCTGAGTGAATTATTACATATTTGTCCCTATTAAAAGCTTCATCTCACTTATAATTACCCTGTTTAATTTGTCAAGGTCCTTATGAATTCTTACAGTGTGGTTCTAGTCAATAATCACCCCTACTCAATATAAAGTAATCTGCATGTTTAATAAGCTCACTCCCTATTCTATACTTCAAATCAACACTGAAAATGCTCATTATAATCAGGGCCAGTGCTGACTTATGGGAAAAACTCTATTCAATATACCCTCCAAGGCTGACACTGAACCATTGATCATAACCTCACATACAGCCTGCTAACAAGCTGTGATACAATAACACCTAATGCTTCTACACACACAAAAAAATGACCCAAATAAAATACGAGGTATATTCACATGAGGAATCAATAGTAATTTGTAATTTTTTTCCCTCTCAGTTCTTTTAAGGAGTTCAAAAACTTTAATCACATTATAAAATTATTTGCGGTGGAAGGAAATAACTGAAGAGAAAGACGTGACTAAGAATAACAGTAGGACAAATTTAACAGCCTATTTGAAGACTCAGTAGAACATACTGTCAAAGTAAGGTGGAAGGTCATTGTTTCAGTGAAGATTCTAATGAATCTATCTTAAAACAAAGATCCTGGCTCTTCATAACAGAGCAGGATACCAAGTTTCTACTAATAACTTAAAATTTCCCCAATACGAAATAAATTCCCCTTCTTTCCAGTGTTATAGGTTTGTGGATCTCTCCAAAAAAAGTTTTTAAGTTTTTGGTTGTTTTTTTCTTAATCATGCAGAGAAATAATGCTGTATTCCCAATTAAGCATATTTCTTTTTTGAGAAATTTCAACCAAAACTATGCATAAAATGCATGTCCTAATGTCCACAGTCAGGTCTTATTAACAGCCATTCAGATTATAAATGCCCAAAATGTTTTGGAAAGGTACCCTCCCTACGGAGTCCCTTCCCAATTCAGTAGCAGATCTTGAGAATTCTGCAGCATTGCTCTGAGAAAATGGCAATCTTCATCTGCAAAAGCTGCCCAGCAAGCCACCTGCAGATCTGTTCTTTACCATCCCCATGACTTGCCATGACCTGGGGTATCTGGCGATTCTAAACTTTGTCCTTAGGGTAAAAGATCAGGGTGTGAGAAACAGGGGCTATAGCGGGTGTGTGTGTGGTGACAGTGTGTGTAGGAGTGGAGGAAAAAGTCATTAAAAATAAATGGACTATCTGATAGGAGCTTGCAGAGCAACTAAGAGGATCAAAGAGACACTTGGCAGAGGGTGGAGGTCAGCACATCAGGATTGCTGGTGTGATGGAGAGGACAGGGAAAGACAGATGAGGCAAGAGAAACAGAAAGAAAGAAGAAAGAAAGAAAGAAAGAAAGAAAGAAAGAAAGAAAGAAAGAAAGAAAGAAAGAAAGAAAGAAAAAGAGAGAAGAAAGAAAAAGAAGAAAGAAAGAAAGAAAGAAAGAAAGAAAGAAAGAAAGAAAGAAAGTTTTCATCTTGGTGAGCTCATTGTAAATAAGAGTCTACAGCGATGATAATATAGCCCTGTTCCTGGGAGTCACAAATAAAGTGGGAGACAACTTTTAATTAAATGCTCACTGAAGGGTGGCTTTGAAAAAACTCTGAGAGTTTTTATTTTTTTCAAAAAGAGAGAAAATCATGGTCTATAACATCTAGATGGCTATATGTTTATCAAACATACATCACTGTGGTACTTAAGTGCTTTGACAAGTAAGCCATTTCAACACCGAACAATATAGAGTAAGGAGATGAATGTCTTCCTCTGTCTGTAGGGCCTGTCTGAAGCTAAGCCTATACAATTCCATACTAAACTGAAACATAAAAGTGGTATGAATCAGGCCCAGCTCACTTCAGTGACCTTGACTTTGGCTGTTCCTAATAAAGTGTGCAATTCCCTGCTGAGAGCTCTGAAGTAGCCTCCCACTGGAAGCCTGGAGTGGGTGAGACACTGAGAAAACCTTGAGAGCATACCACTTGGGGCTTCTTCTCTTATCCTGGAATAATGACACGTAAAAATGGCTTTCATATTGCTTCCTGATTTGTCATGAGGTATATAGACAAGTCACAAGGTTCCACAGTCTCAGGCCAGATTCTAAGAAATCCCTTTCTGGTTCACTACATCATGAATATTTTACATGTAACCAACTATGTAGTCACTAAGCTACATAAGAGGTAAGAGGTGCTACGCTGATACAAAGGCAATAAAGGCACAACCGAGAGCATACATTTCAGCTGAAAAGGTAAAACAAGTAGAATACTACCTCAACACAAAGGTACATGTAATTTAGGGTTTAAGCCAGGTAGATAGATGCCAGGTGGTTAAAACAAAAAGAGACACTGAATCTCGTTATGAACACTACGGGGCAGGCTGCACAGAGGAAGTAGCATATGAGCTCTGTGATGAGAGGGCCAATTAAAGATGACTTAAAAGAGAAAACTTGCCTGACAAACAGTTGTCCTGACCCAAGTTAAGTGCATTCACTATCCATGGCAGCTTGATGTAGTGATAGTTAATCAAGCAAAGGTGAGACAACAGTGAATCATTCAGCCAGACCCTTACTTATGCTTACATTCGAATAAGGCTTTTTGACAGCCAGTTCTTTTTTTTTTCTTCTTTTTTTAAAAATCTTTAGGGGCTTGGAGGATTAAATGGTGTGATAAGACAACCCCCAGGAAGATGGACTGTGAGGTAGGGCAGTGGCAGCTGTGCTGGAAGCAACAGCAGCAATAGCAAGGAACTTTGAGGCCTAGGTGAACCAGGTAGAAGGAATAATTTAGTGCATGGAATTGTGAACAAAATAGTAAAAATGATAGTGATTAGCACCACTGAAAAGGGTGGAGGGATGAAAACAGTCCAAAGAATCCATATGACTTCCTAGAGAACAAAGAGAAAAAGGGAAGCAAGTATAGCGTGTATCCAAGAACTGTGCTGTTATTTGTATCTCTTTGTTTCCCATTTATTCTTTATATTAAGCCTATGAAGTTGAACCCATTATCTTTTTACCTTTAGGGAAAATAAGGCTTAAAATAATTATGGAAAATGACAAGATCATTCAGCTAATAAGTGGCAAAGGATTTGCATGCAGATTTATTTAAATTCATGGTCTCCTGTTTCTGTTCCTAGGATACCACGTAACTTAGAAATAGCTGAAATTAACTTAGCTAAATATAATTCGGCCACTGATTCTTTTCTGCAGAACTCTTTATTTTTCAGAAAACTTACAATGACCCTTATGGTTTTCATTCACTCATTTATTCACTTGTTTATTTATTTCATTTGATGAAGGCTTAGTGTATTTGCTAATTGCACTTGATATGGTCCGCTGATTAAGACAAGGTTTCTAGTGCCAGACTGCCTAGGTTTACCATCCTCACTTTTGATTTATCATCTCCAAAATGGAGATGAAAATAATATATCTCTTGTGGGGCTATCATGAGAATTAAATGAGAAAAATCTAAGCAAAACATTTAGGGAAGTGTCTGTCATAGAACACGCACTCAGTCATATAAGCTGCTGCTGTTATTATTAATACTATGCACCAGGCATTCTAGGACACATTAAGGGCACAAATATGAATATGGTATAGCCCTTGCCTTTGAAGAATTTATACCCTCAAAGAGAAGACACATGTGTAATGGCTGATTGTGACTGTGCAAATGGATGATGCCAAAAGACAACAGAGTTCTGGTTCCTTTCAGGGAAAGGGAACAGCATGTAAACTCCACAGAAGTATGAAATGTCCTCCAAGAGCAGCTTAACTGGAACATGAACAAGTGTGAGAATGGATTACAGTTGGTGCCAGTAGAGAAATGAGGCTGGGTCAGCTTTTGAAGGGTTCAATATGCGTGGCTATGGAATTGCACTCTATTTTGATTGGATATAGTAATAATAGAGGTTTTCAGATCAGTTTTAAGGATGGAGGAAGGTAACCATCTGGACTCCACAGTCTGGATCATAAGCTTGAGTGAGAAGAAAATGGAAAAGAGGGAAGCAACAGTTAAGTAAGAGAAAACAGAGTAAGTAGAGAAATAGTAGGCAGGGAGACTTGGGATCGAACTCCTGGGCATTTATGCCAGAAAAATAAAAACATATCTATAAAAAAACCAGAAATGCACATAAATGCCCTTAGCAACTTTATTTACAATAGCCAAAAACTTAGAATAAAAAAATTCCATGCAATAGGTAAATTGTTAAGCAAACTAGTACATTCATACTAGTACAAACTAGTACATCATACCCGGCCATAAAAAGCAATGAACTGTTGATGTGTGCAACAACTTGGATAGATCTCAAGGGCATTTTGCTGAGAGGGGGAAAAGGTGTTATTTCAAAAGGCCACATACTGTATGATTCAACTTATATATCACTCTTGAAAGGATAAATACCGTAGGGAACATATTAGTTATTCTTAGGGGTTGGGGCTGGTGGGGAAGAAGGAGTGTAGAATGAGGGAGATTTTTGTAATGGTAGGATAGTTCTATAGCTGTTGCAGTGGTGGTTATACCTTCTGTACATGTAATAAAATGGCATAGAACTATATGCATATATTGCATCCATGTCAATGTCCTTGTTTTGATATTATAATATAATTACTTAAGATGTAACTATGGAGGAAACTAGGTGAAGGGTACCCGGGACCTCACTCTACTATATCTTCACAACTTCCTGTGTATATATAATTACTTCAAAATACACTGTTAAAAAAAGCTTGTTTAAATATTAATAGAACAGGGATCCCTGGGTGGCGCAGCGGTTTAGTGCCTGCCTTTGGCCCAGGGCGCGATCCTGGAGACCCGGGATCGAATCCCACGTCGGGCTCCCGGTGCATGGAGCCTGCTTCTCCCTCTGCCTATGTCTCTGCCTCTCTCTCTCTCTCTCTGTGTCTCTTTGTGTGTGACTATCATAAATAAATAAAAAAAATAAATAAAAATAAATAAATATTAATAGAACATATTGCAACACGACAAGCTATGGGTTATTAACACTTTGTCCTTCAAAATTTACGGTATTTTCCTATTTTCTCAGTATAGTCCTGTATTACTTTGAAAATGTATTAGAATTTATTAAAAACAATTATGACTTATTTTTTGATGACTTAAAGCCAAAAATAATTAAAAAGATAAAATCCATGAATAGCAGACACTGAGATGCAACTTTTCTGCAAAATTGCATCTGAGAAGTCATCCAACCAGAGTGATTTCTAGAATTTTCTCATATTAGTAACTCTCTCCTTCTCTACCTGTTTTAGTGATAAGGTAGTCAACCACATTCTCTCTTTGAAAATCTTCAAAAATAAACTAAGTCAATATTCCAGCATCTGCTATAAATGTAAATGTTAGCCTAGAGATAAAATCTTTCTCAAGCCACATTTCTCTTATTCCCTTAAACCTTTGGTATTTTCAAATTAAAATAGCCCTGAAACAAGAAGATACATGATTCAAGTTTATATTAAATAGAAACCTACTAGCTTTCATACACTTCTATATCTTTTCTTTCCTATCCAAGCTCCTCTCCACAGATAAAGCTGTCTTTCTTCAATGATGTCACTCTCCATTATCTCCAGGAAAAATTCCAAATTCTTCAACAAGTTTTATCATGCCTTTCAGGATCTGGTTCCACTTTCCTTTTCTATTTTATTTCCTGCCACTCTCACATCACTCATCTCAATCCAGGAAGGAAATTAAGAGATTTTGATCATCTGCCCTTTGCTAGACACTCTCCTAAGAATTTCATACCTCTCTTGCTTTTGCAAATATTCCCCAGTAAGCCACTGCTTCAGGCTTTTGAAATTCATTGTTCAAGATCAAACTCTCGATAATACCTCTGTGATGCCTGATAGTATCTTCCTTTTCTCCTCCCCTTGTTCTCCAAGTTATTGAATTAAATTACTCCTTCCCTGTGTTCACACAGCATTTCACAAATAAATCTATCACAGTTCAAATGTCTTTAAATTCTACATTGCTATGTCTCTAACTAACTTGTGGCTCAGGAATAATATCTAAATATCCTTTTGGACTCAATACCTAGTATGATGTTTAAATATATATATATTCAGTTGAATTAAATGAATGAAGTAATATATTTATTTAGTTTTTAAGTTAGAAGTGCCTCCATTTCCAAAATTGTAATGATCTCTTTGAATAGTAACTTGCTGAATATAGTTCACATAGTTCTGTGAGAGCAAAGGAAAGAAAGAAATAATTTCTTTAGAGAGTACCTGCCAGTTCTACCATTCTCTCTTATACTCAGACCTGGTGACAGACTTAGATTTCTAAGCCCAGGGCTAGCTCATCCTCTGTTGTGTGGCATGAGAAAAACAACTGCTCAATATTTTTTTCTCTTCCAAATATGAGCAAATGTGGATACAAAAGTCCTGTTATTGGTATGCTAAGGGAAACGGAGTCTCCTCCAGGATAGCATAGAATATGGATCTCTTTTTGCATATGAAATATATCCCAAATTAGTTTATTCAATGACTACAGTCAGTCAATATTTGTTTAGTCCAACCTGAAACATTATGGTGGATGATGCTTTAAACATAAACCTATGATGGGATTTTAGGATGCCTTTGAATAGACCCAAGCTTACTTATAGCCCCAGGAAATTAGACTTTAAGTTTTACCACCAAAGACAATCTGATTCTAAAGTTATTAATGACTACAACTGTGATTTCCTTTGTAGCTTTTTTCCCCACTTTATTTGTGAGAGAAGTAGGTTTTTGAAAATCACATCACAACAAAGACTAATGGAACTAATGTTCATGATGTTATTACCCAGTACTGGTTCTGAAATTACCTTCAAAATGTCACATGCTCCATTTTACCAGTGCCCATCTTAGCTGGGTTACCAGTGGGGGATGGGGGGGGGGAGGAAGGTTCATTCCATTTGCTAGGTATCTAAAAGCAACCAGCTACATTGGTACCATTCAATAACAATGACCCAGTCCAAATGTCATTAGAGTCTCATAGAAATTGTGTATTTTTTCCTTTAGAAAAATTTAACTGTATATCTCAATATTACCCATCCCAAATATGTCATTATCTATCATATTCCATCATATCAAGCAGCAGGACATAATTATCACTGAAGGGGTATAAAATTAAACTTGGGAATTATCTTTTTCAAGGAAAATTTACCTTCAAAATTTTAATTAATGGCAAGTGACACCTGGAAGGTTAGATGTCAATAAATATCTAATTTTGTAAAAGAGGTAAATTTTGTAAAACAAATTCAGTTTCTCAAGAACAAATCTATTGGATTTCCCTTACCAAACTGTAAGAGTTTCCATCAACCATCCATTTAGAAGTAGCAGCTCTTCCTCTCTCTCTCACTGACTTCCCTCTAACTACCTCTGTCCTTCCAGGTCTGGAGAGGCAACTTTGAATTTTGGGAATGAACATGTGACTGGGATATGTGTGCTAATGGCACAGCAAAAATGAGCTGAAAAGGTGCTTTGACAAGCATTGCTTCATTTGGTGATGAACAAATCTTATGAATATAAATGATTAAGGAGCATGACATTGGATGGTAATGTGGTTTTTGTCTTTTCTAAGAAAAATTAAACTTAGAATCTTCCAAGAAAGTTTGACATTAGTTGCAAATGGAATTTTAAATGTTTCCAAGAAACACTGCAGGCAATTATGTTTACCAATGCAGCTGAGGCATGAAATTAGAAGATATCTTTAAGTTTGGGAAGAGAATCAGGCTTCTTTTAACTCCTTTGGCTCTGAATTTTTTCCCCCTTTCAAAATTAGACTAGTGATCAGATTAGAAGGAAGGGAGATTTATTATACCCACTGTTGACTTTTAATAATGTGAGCTGGCATTAGAAAGAAATAATTTTTTAAGAAATGAAGGCTCAGTTATTGTGGACTGTGGAAGTATACTTGAGGGAAACATCATGTGAAATTATGATCTTTTTTCCATTAGATTTTACCTTTAGAGAAACCTTATCGGTGTAAAAATTTGATAGAGGCTTCTGCTCCCACTGCTATTGCATAAAAGTCAAGATACAAACTAATGCTGGCAAAGTTGGTAATGACTAGCTCAGATGAACACATGTCATGAGGTCTGCAACCCCAGGGAAGCAGATTTGGCAAACAATCTGTAAAAACCATCACTAGATAAGGAAAAAAATTGGTGGGTAAGACCATGGATGGGTATTGGATTGACATTGGCTAGACTTTTAGCTCTGATACTGTTGGTTATGTGATCTCAAGAATTTAACTTGCAAACTTCTGTTTTTTCATTTACATATGAGAATAATAGTAATACCTGTGTTATCAGGGTGTTTTTGAGGAATAAATGAGGTAATATATGTAACATACTTAATAAAGTCATAATATATTCTCAGTGATTATTAGTCATAATTTTTATTACTGTTATTGTCATTTATTGCATAAAATTAATAATTTTATTTACAAATTTTTCTTCATGTATTTCTTTAAAATGTTTCAGTCAGTTATGAACTACATCGGTTTTTACTTTAAGTACACCCAAAATGTGGCAAGTAAAACATAATTGATAATAAGTATATTAGTGAGATATAATACTCCACCTTAATTTTTTAAACTATTTTCCCTAATGTGCTTTCTTGAAAAAAAAGCAAAAAAGATTTATTTATTTTAGAGAGAAAGAAAGAGCAAAAGCATGAGGGGCAGAGGGAGAAGGAGAGATAATCTCAGGCAGATGCTGTGCTCAGTGCTAAGCCAACCTCAGGGCTTGATAACACAACCCTGAGATCAGGACCTGAACCAAAACCAAGAGCCAGATGCTTAAGCAACTGTGCCCCTAGGCGCCCCTTCTTTATATGAGGTCTATTGATTGGATCTGCCAATTGGTCTTATCCTGAATGGCAGGTATCAATTATAGATGTAATTAGCTCATGTCGGGATATATGCCTACAAAATTTGTCCCATTTAAAATTACCTAACTTTTGATATTTTATTTCCTCAAGCCAAATAAAGATTTGAAAAATGTCATCCTTCAGATCCTCACACTTACCAATGAATAGGACAATGACACATCCTTTATAATGTTCTCTAAAAACAATTGGCCGTACAAAAGTATAAGGAATGGGAACTAGAGTGGTAAAGTTAGAACACAGGTTCAATAATCAGACAGATTTAAAGTATGGCCCTTAATCAATAGGTTATTAGCTGCATGATTTGGGCAAGTTACTTACCAACTTCAGTTATAAAAAGGGTTCTTAATAGTATGTATTTCAGAAGATGATTGCAAGTATTAAATGAGCAAATGCATATTTTTAGCATTGTGTTATAATAGTTTTGTGTCATTAATGGACTTCATTTACAAATTTTTCAAAAGGCAAGAAGAACTCATGTTTTCCTTTAAGGATGAATTAAATCCCTAATGAATTGCTTAACAAATCTAATTATTCATAATTTTGAATTATCAGTTTTGTTGAGAATGAATTTTTTCAACTGTAAGAAAATTCAAACTATCTCATTTTGGGATGAATAAAACATTTTCAGGAAAATATTTCTTAAAACAACATACAGAACCTCATGTTCTAAGAAATCAGAAGGTGCACTGTGGGACTGATTGTATGCATGAAACCACGAAAGGAGAATTGGCTGTGCTAGAACATAGGCTTTGGGCTCTTGGGGCTCGTGGGAGTGGTATTTATGAACTGAGACATTGACTTAAGTAACTTTTAGGAGTAACATAAGTGCACCATAGTTAGTGACAACTTATCACCATTGCAGCTGAAAAAGCAGCTGTAATAATGACCACATTAGCTATGGCATTAGCTACAATGTAATGAAGAGACAAATGAATGTGGTGTTCTCTCTTTACTGTTCCGTCACTCTCTATGCCCCCTGCCCTTGTCTCTCTCTTTCTCTTTCTCTCTCTTTCCCTACCTCTCATCTGTCAGTCATCTAATATCTACCAACTATTTAATCAGTGCATAATGGGGCAGACTCAAGACAAAAACTGATATTGTCAAACTTGAGATATATATGTTTTAGTATGACTCCTTTTCCTTCCTTTTTACAATGCTGCCCAAACACAGTCATACTTCTTGGAAGCTAAAGTACTGAATATGTGTTATTCTTCCAGGAAAATGTGGGAAGCAACATTAAAATTATACCCAGAATTCTATTTTATAAAAAATGTTCTACCAATACAGTGATATTTGCATATCACAAAATTAAGCCTTTATTCAAAAGGAAAGCATAAATTTATTATCAGATACCATATACCTATTCAAATAGTGTTAGCTACTCTTGTCATTCCTCATGCTTTGTAGCTACTGGAATCTTTGTCTACTTACTGGATGGAGCTTTCGATGCGGGTAATAGTGAGGAAAGCTGCAAGATTTGCTGTGTAAGAGGAGATGACAATCAATGCAAATAGCCACCAAGCCCCCATCATCATTCGAGTAGCCAGAGTTGTGTATGGGACCTCTCCTCCTATGGAAAGAGAAAATAGAATAAAAGAACATCAACAAGTATTTACTGAGACTCTGAAGTCATACACAATTAATACCAAATTAACTTTCAAGTACTGAAAAATCTTTTGACATAACATCAGCATAAATTTCTGTATTTTGTTTACATTTATTACTTCATATTTAATTTTATGATACTATGTAAGACCCAGCCAAAAAGAAGCATGATAAATATTTAGTATAATTTCTTTCAATGATACTTCTTCTACTTTCTTATTCAACCCTGGAATTAATTACCTTATTATTATTACCACAGATAGCTACTTTATTTCCAAATGCCTGATTATTCCATAGTTCAGTGATATTAATACTAGTATGCCTACATTTAGTATAACTTTTTGGATTTATACATCAATAAATATTGAAAATCATTTTTACTTGAATTCCCTGGAATCATAAGTTACATATATATGTACATACATTTATATAATATACAACATAATATATATTCTTTATATATTAATATAATATATAACATAATTTATATATTCTTTTTCATCTGTTCATCTATTGATGGACAGTTGGGTTGCTCCTATATCTTGGCTTTTGTAAATAATGCTGCAATGAACATGGAGGTACATATGCCTTTTTTAAATTAATTTTTTAAAATTTCAATATAGTAAACATACAGTTACATATATTTTAACTTCAGGTGTATTTATATATTTATATATTTTAACTTCAGGTGTATGATACAGTGTTTCAACAATTCTATACATTACTCAGTGCTCATCATGATAAGTGTACTGTTGATCCCCTTACATACCCCCCATTCACCCACATACCTCTCCTCTGGTAACCATCAGTTTGTTCTATATAGTTAAGAGTTTGTTTCTTGGTTTGTCTCTCTCTCTCTCCCTTTTTTTTCCTCCTTATTTGTTTTGTTTCTTGAATTCTACATATGAGTGAAACCATATGGTATCTGTCTTTTTCTGACTGACTTATTTCACTTAGCATTATACTTTCTAGCTCCATCCATGTTGTTGCAAATGGCAAGACTTTATTCTTTTTATGGCTGGATAATATGCCATTGTGTATGTTTGTATGCCACATCTTCTTTATCCATTCATCATCAGAATGGACACTTGGGGTACTTCTATCATTTGGCTATTTTAAATAGTACAATATAGCTTCAATAAACATTATGATGCCTGTATTCCTTTGAATTAGTGTTTTGGTATTTTGAGGGTAAATCCTCAGCAGTGTGGTTACTGGGTCTGAATTAGTGTTTTCATTTTCTTTGGGTAAGTAGCCAGTAGTGGAATTATTAGATAATATGATATTTCTGTTTTTAATTTTTTGAGGAAACTCCATACTATTTTCCAGAGTAGCTATACTAATTTACATTTCCACTAACAGTGCACAAAAGATCTCTTTCTCCACATTCTTACCAACATATTAATTCATATCTTTTTGATACTAGCCATCTGACTGGTATGAGATGATATTTAAGTGTGGTTTTGATTTCAATTTCCCTGATGATCAGTGCTGTTGAGCACATTTTTGTGTCTTTAGCAATCCATATGTCTTTGGGAAAATGTCTAATCAGGTCCTCTGCCCATTTTTTAATTAGCTTGTTTGGTTTTTAGGTGTTGAGTTGTATAAAGTTATAGAAAAAAAATTTTTTTTAAGATTTTATTTATCTGTTTGAGGGAGAGCGAGGGAGAGAGAGAGAAAGAGCATGAGAGTGAGGGAAAGGACAGAGGGAGAAGAAGGCTCCCCACTGAGCAGGGCTCTATCTCAGGACCCCAAGATCATGACCTGAGCTGAAGGCAGATACTTAACTACCAGAGCCATCCAGGAGCTCAAAGTTACAAAAAGACTTTAACCTTGATTAGAGTTGTTATCACCCACATGAAAGAATATTTGTTGAATTTTATTTACCATGATAAAATCTGCAACTTGGATAATTTAAACATTCTTGTTGAATACTACCCCCTCCCCAACTTATTTGATATCTGCACTTAGGAATGTAATGTTAAAAGTAATGGGGCTGTTGACTTCCAATTCTGGTAAATGAAAACCATCTTCCCATTGACAGCAACTAGACAAATTAAATGTATGATTCATTTAAGAACTACAGAAGAAATAAAAAATGAGAAGATCAAGGTTCTGGAGAAGAAGATAATCCAGGAATATGCCCTGGTATCTAGAACTGCTTTTCCCTGAGGCATAAATTCCAATCTAACAAGAAGAAGCTAAGAGACTGAGAAGCTGTACAACACTTTTGAAAGCCTTCAAAGCTGTAACAATTGGAGGGAGGTGGGACTGAGAAAACCAGATAATCCTTATTTGCTTGGAAACCAATAATTACAATTTTATTAAGCCATAGGTCAAAGAAAAATCACAGGAAAAAGAAATATTTTAAAGTTTGATAATAAACATATTCCATTCCAAAACTCCTTAAGTTTTAATAGCTAGTAGGATGCAGGTAAATTTGTGTTTTAGGAGAAATGAGATGACATGTTCAAAATATTGAAAGAAAATAACTGCCAATCAAAAATTCTATATACATTGAAGGAGTCCTTCAGAAACAGAGGAATAAAGATTTTTCCAGAAACAGAAGCAAAAGGAGTTTATTACCAACAGACCTGGTTTACAAGAAATGCTAAAGGGAATTTTTCTAGTGGAAGTGAAAGAACACAAATGTGCAATATAAAAGCTTAAAAGCATATTATAACTCTCACCTGCAATGGCAAATGTATAGTCATAGTTAGATTTTGCAATAACAGTGGTATGTAATTCAACTACAACTCTAATTTAAGAGGTAAAAAAATCTAACATAGTGAAAGTAATCTACAATAACCTATAATCATAACGCAAAAAAACTACAGAAATCTGTCATTATTTATACAGTATTAAAATATGTAGCTGTAATAGAAATAACCAAAGTGTGAGGGAGAGGGGAAGTAAAAGTGTAAAATTTACAAATTCTATTGAAGTTGTTATCAGTTTAAAATAGTGTTATAAGCCTAAGAGGACTCCTGTAAAAAAAAAAAAAAAAAAAAAAAAAAAAAAAAAAAAAAAAAGGACTCCTGTAACCACAAAGAAAAATCCTGTAATAATTACACAAAAGAACGTGATAAAGACGTGAAAGCATAGTGATACCAAAAGCCATCATAACACATAAAAAGACAACAGAATAAGAAATAAGGAAAAACAAATCTAGAAAACATTCAGAAAATAGTGAGCAAAAAATGGCAATAGTATGTTCTTACCTAGCAATAGTTTCTTTAAATGTAAATAGATTAATTTCTCCAATTAAAAGACAGAATAGATGAATGGATAAAACATCAAGATTCAACAATATGCTGTCTACAAAAGATTTACTTTAGCATTAAAGACACACATAAAGTGAAGGGAAAAAGAACACTTTAAGCAACACTAGTAACAACAACAACAACAAAAAAGCAGGGGTGGCTATACTTAGACAAAATAGACTTTAAAAATGATAAAAAGAGACAAAGAAGGTCATTATATAACGGTAAAGGGATCAACACATCAAGAAAATATAACAATTTCAAATTTGTGTGTCCAGCACTGGAACATTTGAATATATCAAGCAGAAACTAACAGAATTAAAGAGAAATAAATAGTAGTACAGTAATAGTTGGGAACTTCAATATTTCACTCTCAACAATGGCTAGATCATTCAGAAAGAGAATCAATAAGGAAACAGTGGGCTTGAAAAACACTATAGACTAAATGGACCTAACAGAGATAAACTAAACATTTTATCCAAAATAGCAGCTACACATTCTTCTCAAGTGCGAGTGCACATAGAACATTTTCTACAATCAAGTATATATTAAACCACAAAACCAGTCCTAGAAAATTTAGGAAGATTGAAATTATATCAAGTATCTTCTATGACCACAATGGCATGAAACTAGAAATCAATAACAAGAGGAAACCTCGGAAATCATGAACACATGGAAGTTAAAGAATACTCTCCTGAACAACCAATGAAGTAAAGAAGATATTAAAGGGGAAATAAAAAAGGTTTCTTGACACAAATGAAAGTGGAAATACAACATGCCAGACTTGTGGAATACAGCAAAAGCAGTTCATAACCATAAACACCTGCATTAAGAAGCAAGAGGGATCCCAAATAAACAACCTAACTCTATGCCATAAGAAACTAGTAAAAGAAGAAGAAACTGAGCTCAAAGTTAGTGGAAGAAAGAAAATAATAAAAATTAGAGCATAAATAAATGAAATATAGAACAGAAAAACAATTGAAAAGATTAACCAAACTAAAAGCTGATTCTTTGAAAAGATAAACTGAATTGACAAACCCTTGATTAGATTAAGTAAGAAAAAAAATGAAAGAACCCAAATCAATAAAATTATAAATAAAAAGGAGACATTACAACTGATACCAGAGAAATTCTCAGGATCATAAAAGGTTACTTACTATGAATAACTATTCACCAAAAAACTAGACAGCCTAGAAGAAATGGAAAGATTCTTAGAAATGTATATAATTTTCCAAGACTGAATCAGGAAGAAATAGAAAATCTGAATACACCATTTATGAATAAGGAGATTGAATCAATAATAAAATATCTCCCAACAAAAAAAAATCCCAGGACTGTATTGCTTCACAGGTGAATTTTACCAAACATTTAACGAATTAATACCAATCTTCAAACTCTTCCAAAAAACAAAATAGGAGAGAAACCTCTGAAACTCATTTTAGGAGGCCAGCATTATCTTGTACCAGAACCAAGAAAGAACACTACTGGAAAGGAAAGCCACATGCCAATGTCCCTCAAGAATACAGATGCAAAAATTCTCAATGAAATAGTAGCAAAACAAATACAGCAGCACATTAAAAAGAATCATTCACCCAGAAAAGTGGAATTTTTCCCTAGAATGAAAGGATAGTTCAACATATGCAAATTGATAAATGTGATATAAGACATTAATGGAATGAAAGTAAATAATCATATGATTATCTTGATACATGCAGAAAATGCATTTGATAAAATTCAAAATCTACTCATGATAAAAACTCTTAACACATTAGGTACAGAAGGAACATATTTCAACATAATAAATGCCACATGTGACAAGCCTACAGCTAACATTGTACTAAATGGTAAAAGGTTGAAGGCTTTTCCTCTGAAATCTGGAACAAGACAAAGGTGCCTACTCTCAACTCGCCTAGTCAGTATAATACTAGAAGTCCTAGTTAGAGCAATCAGGCAAGAAAAAGAAATAAAAGGTATCAAAATCGGAAAAGAAGAAGTAAAACTGTCTCTATTTGCAGATGACATGATTTTATGTAGAGAAAATCCTAAAGATTCGACCAAAAACTATTAGAGCTAATAAATGACTCCAGTAAAGTTGCAGGATACAAAATTAAATATGAAGTAGCAAAAACAACCACCACCACCACCAACAACAACAACCCAATTAATAACTGGGCGAAGAACCTGAATAGACATTTCTCTAAAGATGTATGGAAGGCCATTAGATACATGAAAAGATGCGCAACATCACTAGTCATTAGGGAAATGCAAATGAAAACCACAATGAAATAATTATCTCACGCCTGTTAGATGCCCATCATCAAAAAAATAAGAGATAAGAAATGCTGGTGAGGATGTGGGGTAAAAGGAACCCTCTTTCACTGTTGGGGGAATTGCAAAGTAGTATAGTCACTATGGAAAACAATATAGAGGCTCCTCAAAAAGTTACAAATAAAATTACCATATGATCCAGCAATACTCTTTCAGGGAATTTATCCAAAGGAAATGAAAACTGCTAACTTGAAAAGATATCTGCACCCTTATGTTCACAGCAGTGTTACATAACAGCAGTGTTATAACAGCCACAACATGGAAACAACCTAAGTGTCTATTAATAGATGGATGGATAAAGAAGTTGTGAGATATATATCAAATACCTACAATGAAATATTATTTATCCATAAAAAATGAGGATATCCTACCATTTGTGACAACATGGATGGAATTTGAAGGTCTTATACTAAATGAAATAAGTGAGATAGAGAAAGATAAATACTATGTCATCTCACTTATAGGTGGAATGTAAAGAAAAAAAACCCCTCATTTAAAAATACATCAGACTTGTGATGACCAGAGGCACGGAGTAGTGGGGAGGGGGAATTGGAAGTTGGTCAAATA
Organism: Canis lupus familiaris; assembly: GCF_011100685.1. Taxonomy (NCBI): domain Eukaryota; kingdom Metazoa; phylum Chordata; class Mammalia; order Carnivora; family Canidae; genus Canis; species Canis lupus. The sequence goes on from NC_049253.1 coordinate 23,405,286, forward strand.
TACAAACTTCCAGTTTTAAGATAAATAAGTGCTAGGAGTATAGTATACAATATAATAACTATAGCAAACATTAATGTATGATACAAAAAAACATTGAAAGTTTATCTTAAAAGATCTCAACATAAGAACTTTCTTTTTATTCTATTTTATTTTATTTTCCTTATACCTATGAGAAGATGGATGTTAGCTAAACATATTGTGATAATCATTTCACAATATGTGGGAATCAATCCATCATGCTATATGTTTTAAACTTATACACTGATGTGTGTCAATTGTTTTTCAATAAAACTTAAAAAATGATCATTGTATTTCACTATATCAACACTATAAAGGAGAGAAGTCCTATAATCATGTTGGTAGATACAGAAAAGATATAGATAAAATTCAACATCAGTCTTTAAAAAAAAAAACCCGAAAAACAACAAAACAACCCAGAAATAATCCAGCGCACTAGAAATAAAAAAAATTGTGCTTAGTTTCACAAAGAGAATTTTCAGGAAACCTGTAGCAAACATCACACTTAAGACACTAAAATAAGTATTTTTAGAAACTAAAGGCTACAAGTTGGTACCACTTCTGTTCAGTTAAAGGTACACAGCATAGTGCAACAGCCAAACAACAACAATAAATAACTTAAGAATTGGGGAAAAAATGAAATAGAAGTTACGGTTGGATCTGGTATGAATATGTATGTAGAAAAACCAAGGTAGTATAGGGTAAATTATTAAAATTAATCAGTTATCAGTTTACTATGGTACAGATTCAATATTCAAAAATCAAACAGATATATATATATATATCAGCAACAAAACCTTAAAATATAGAATCAAAAATATATCCCACTTACTATAGCATTGAAAACATCAAGTAACCTAGGAACAATAATGTAAAAGACCTCTACATGAAAATCTATAAACTTTTTTGACTGAAATAATATTAAATAAATGAATGGATATATCATGTTTATTGATCCAAAGACTCAATATTATGAAGATATAAAGTCTTTTCAAAGTAATCTATAGATTCAGTGAATTGCTAGGCAAAATCCCAGGTTCTTTTTGTGAGAGAGACAGAAAGAGAGAGAGAATGAAATGCTGAATGTAAAATTTATATGAAATTGCAGAAGGATAAAAATAGCCAAGACAATGTTCAAGAAGAAGAAAAAGCGGGCTGTAGTCAGCTGCATTCAGCTGGTCTGGCTGACTATAGCTGTATACAGTAATTAAGACAGCATGGTATTTATACAAGGATAGACCATATCAATGAAAATTACCCATGTATGCATAGACACTTGATTTATGCCCAGCTGGCACTGCAATATATAGAGAAAGGGAGGTTTTTTTTCCAATAAGCATTACTAGGTATATTTGGATATACATGTGAAAAATAGCGAAACTTGTCTCCTAATTTACAACATACAGAGAAATCAATACAAATGGCTTATATATAAATATATAAAAAATAAACAGTAAAACTTCCAGAAAATAATGTAAGAGAATGTATCTAATAAATCCACAAGGTCAGATTGCAAAAGATTTCTTGAATAGAGTACAAACGATTGATAAATTTAACTACAGTAATACTCTGTAGTTCAAAATAGACCACTAAGAGAGTAAAGATAAGTTATAGTAGAAGATATTTGCCATAAACATATCTAACAAAAATAATTTCTATAAATCAGTAAGAATAAAACAGACAGTAATTAGAAAAATGGTCAAGAGTCTTCACAAAAGAAGATAAATGGCAATAAAGGTGAAAACATGGCAATTTCCCTAGTTATTAGAGATATACAAATTATAAGGAAAATGGAATACTACTACAGAGCCACCAGAATGATTAAAGAAATAGACAATATCAATTGTTGGCAAGGATGTGGAGTTACCAGAGTACTGTTGGGATTGTAAATTGATTCAATCATTTTGATAAACAATTTGGCAGCATCCCTGAAGACTAATATATGCTTTTCTTAAGACTCAGCAATTCTACTCCTTAGGTATTTACTCCAAAGAGGAATATGTGTACCAAGAGAGAAGCACAGAAAAGGTTCATAGCAACATTATTCATAATAGCCACAAACTAACACTCTTTGAGAGTAGAATGCATAGTTATATTCATGCAATGAAATATTGTACAGAAATGAAAACAAATAGATTTAATTTGAATATAACACCATGAATGGATTTCACAAACTAAATGTTGAGTAAAAAACAAACAAAAAGAACTGCACACTGTATGATAACTGTTCGAAAACAGCATGAATGGGAATGCTGGGAATCCTGTAAGTAGTTACCTTTGGGGATAAACAATAATGGTTGAGACAGGGGCAATGGGGGCTGTGTCACTGGTAATGTTCTATCTTTTTTTAGGTAGTAATTACACAGGTGTTCCATTGTTAGTCATAATTGATTGAGTTGCACACTTAAATTTTGTGCACTTCTATGTATGTAAATTATATTTCACAATTAAAACTAAATAAAAGAAGGAAGTAACAAGAGAGAAACAAAGACCACTCCCCTCCCCCCTTTTTTTTGTTTTGTCTCAACAATTTGAAAAAAAAATTTTTCTAGATTCAGGATACTAGAAGAGACAATCAGATGGAAGACAAAAAATTATCTACTAAATTAAAAACACAATCCCACATGGTTAAGGGATGGCAAAAATTAGAATGGCAATTCCTGAGACCAGGATGTGCAAAAGTATGACTCTAGGATTGGGTATTTTGATTTGTCTAACTTCTGTTGAGTTTGAAATCTCCCACTATCACTCTGTATAAGCATGTGGAATTTGCATTTTCTGGAGTGACCTCTCTGCTATAGTAGAAGATCTTAATACAGATTTGCATGTTGATATGACTGGTTTGCCATATCAAAAAATATATCAACTTTGCTACTGTATATATTATCTTGCTATAAAAGTTGTTAAAGAGATAAAACAATGTTTTTCCCTCAGGCAAGTTTGTAAAACTTGGTAATTTCACCTGAGTCAGGCAAAATTCTGTTGTTCCAAGTCTTATTCTGTGTGAGTATATATGTATTCTACTTTGTGTGTGCCTGAAAATATGGAAGAGTTATCATTTAAGACTCTCCAATTCAGTTGTATGGTATCAGCTTCTCATAGGTTTGAAAACTCACAGAGCGTTTATTACATGATCTTGGACTGTGGAACTCTTTTATGAAATATGATTTAAAAAATAAAATTATTACTTCTCCTTATAAACATTGTTTTTTCAAAATTGGAATTCTTATTGGAACCAGGATCCTAGCAGAATGGCTAAAAACTTACTGCAAGGAGGAAATTTTCAATATTATGGGTGACTGAATATGTTCAAGTAAGCTGGTTAATATGTTTAAGTAGACTGGTTGATTGGAGTGTCAATAAATTTTAAAATGTTTCACACTTACAAAATCACTGTTTAAAAAATATAAGGAGGATATTGTTGGCAATTAGCCATTTCCAGGGCAATCCCTTTTAAGAATGGGAGAGAATGTATAAATCTTCTGAATGCTTAAGGTATGTAAATCATATTTATATATTAATCTATTCTTTGGAGCTCATTTATAAATAGTCAAATTGACAGACTGGCTGTGACTAGATCTGAAAGTGTTTTAATATTTTTTTTCGCCCTTTGGTAGAGGGTACAGGAGTAATAAGAAGGGGCATGTGAGATACAGGTAAGATTTGCTGTTGGCAAAAAAAAAAAAAAAAAAAAAAAAAGATTTGCTGTTGGCCACAGCATAATAAGTCCACTGTTTGAATTCATCTGCAAGGTAGGGCAGTTTCTACAATGCGGCAAGTCGATTATTGGTACAACAGTTAGCCTTAGGTAGAAAATCGGGATAATGTAAAATCATATTGTGTTATGGTGTGAAAGTTGTGCCATTGAAAATTATCTTTTAATATTTTCTTATCATGGCAAGAACAAAGCCTTAGCCTGGGGATACATGTCTTTTAAATTTTGTATCCATTTTTATAAAGGTAAGGCAAATCTTAAACTCCCTTTGACAGACAACATAAACTAATTAGAATTTAATAATGTTTCAGTTGCATTATACTTATATTTTCTATTTAATTCAAATGGCACTGCTTTTATATTTATATCAGCAAACATATCCTTTATTAACAACAACTCTGACCCCTCTAAAATCTCAGTTTCAAATACTCCAGTCTCCTATGTGATAATTTTTTTTTTAATTTTTATTTTAATCACATGGTGTTCATTATCATCTTTTATGAGCTTCCTTCTTCCATCAAGTCTATAGTCCAACCAAACAAATGCTACAACGAGCATAGGGGTGCATGCATCTTTTTGAATTAGAGTTTGCATTCTCTTCAAGCAGATACCCACTGATGAAATTGGTGGATTATATGGCAGGTCTATTTTTTAAGTTTCTGAGAAACCTCCAGATTGTTTCCTGGAGCGGCGGTACAGTTTGCATTTGTAGCAACAATGTATGAGGATTCCCTTTTCTCCACATACATGCCAGCATTTGTTATTTCTTTCTTTTTGATAATAGCCATACTGACTTGTGGTTTTGATTTCTATTGAATATCTCATGTGCCTGTTGACTATCTATATGTCTTCTTTCAAAAAATGTCTCTTCAGAACTTCTATCCATTTTTTAACCAGATTGTTGTTACTGAATTGTATGGTTCTTTATGTAGTTTGGATATTAACCTCTAATTGTATATATGATTTGCAAGTATCTTCTTCAATTCAGTAGCTTATCCTTTTACTTTGATGTAGTCTCATTTGTTTATTTTTACTTTCATTTCCCTGACGTTTGAAGTCAGAACTAAACCAAACCAAACCAAAATCACAAAACATTTTTAAGACTGATGTTAAGGAACTTACTGCCTATTTTCTTCTAGTAGTTTTATAGTTTTAGACCTTATATTCAAGTCTTAATTCATTTTGAGTTAATTTTTGTATATGATGTAACATAGTGGTCCAATTTTATTCTTTTGCATGTAGCTGTTAAGTTTTCCCAACACCACTTATGGAAGAGACTGTCCTTTTCCTATGTATATTCTTGCCTCCTTTCTTGTAAATTAATTGGCCAAATTTCTAAGTTAAAAACTGTGGTTCTAGCTAACTGCTCTCAAGCCTTCAAATAATACAAAGAGTAATAGAGAAATGGAAGGCAATGAATACTCAATTTAGAAATAAGGTAAAATTTGAAAGTCTTGATAGCAGCTTTGATGGCGTCTCTTAAATTATAGTTCCAGGGCAGATAGGACTGAAGACAAGACTAAAGCTTGACTGTAAGGACAGCACAATTCAATCTCCAATTAAATCTTCTGCCTTATAAGGTCTCTCATTGTAAGTGAAGGGCATTGATGGGAACTCAGAGTTTCAAAATCCCTCTGAAACTCTTTGGTATTAGAAGCCTTTTCTCACCCCTTCTGAGAGAATCAGCCTTCCTCTGCATAAATAATCCCAATGCCTGGATCTGGGGAATCACAGCTCTCTTTTGGACTCATCTACTTTACTCCTCATTGCCTCCAGATACAAGTTAAGTCCCAAATAACTGTCAGAGAAGTATAATACCCACTTATAAAAGTTTTATACCATACAGGATGGAGTGTAAATATCAATTCGGGAAAACACGTTATCATGGATGGTAATGATTTGGAATTTGATAATTAAGATATTGATACTTGTGGGTGGTGGTAGTAGTTTGTTAGATTGGCTAATTGAAGGATGGACCAATAATGAATGGATTTTTGAGATAACCTATACACAATTTCTCTGGTATTCTATAGATATTTAGGGAGGTAGTAATGTTGAAATAGATTTGTTCTGAACAAACTGTTCATCTCCCTGACTATCTGGAAAAGGGACAACTCCTTCACAAAACACTAAGAAATGCATGGCATGAGGTGGTGGTGGTTGTAGTGCAAGTATCTCACAAGAGTTCTGTATGCTGGTATGTATAGGCAATGTATAGCAATGTAATGGTAGCATAAAACCTTTGTATAACAATGTAATATATAATATTTTAAACCTCTAAATTTCCAAAAATAGAATGCTTAAGTTAGTGATAGCATATCTGACTAGGAAAGTATTATTTAGCTAGAGAAAATGTAATAAATATGATACAAAATTATAAATGTGGCATGACTATAGTATAAAAAGGTTTTGTTTTTTTTTGTTTTTTAATCAAGTTGCATATAGTATCCCAGTTGGCAGAGGCTAAGTGGAAATGTCTAACTATCAGAGACAAGGTAAAATTGCTATAATATGACATGGCTGTTTATGAATGGTAATTGGAGTATACTATCCTTCAGCAATAGCTTATCACAGGGTTCCTAAATGTGAAATAGATAGGTGGTATACCAAGGCATTTCTTGATGTGTGTAGGAAAAAAAAAAAAAATCTAGATCTGAGGGCAGAAATGTAGCCTCAATTGTGAAGTGGGAATTTGGAGCCTCTTTAGTTCAGTCCCTAGAACTCATCCAGTTTATGATTCAGAAACTCAATATCAAGGAAGAGGGCAGGTTAGCTTTCATTGATATGTTCTTTTTTATATTTTTCTTAAGTAATTTTTAATACCAATAGTCACAGCACATTTATAGCATTGTATTCTATTTTTTCATATTAATAAACATTTTAATTGTATTTTACTTTTTTAAATAAAATTTTAGTTCCAGTGAGTTAACATACATACAGTCTTATATTCATTTCAGGTATATAATACAGTGATTCAACAATTCCATACATTACTTGGTGCTCATCATAAGTACACTCCTTAATCCCTTATAATTTGTATTCTATTACATTTTTACTGGCTGAACAATATTTTCCCAATCAGATATATTACAGCTTACTTCAATATCATATTTTTAGAAATTTAGAGGTTTTATGCTACCACATATTACTATAAACATTTTTTGATAGAATCTATGAAGAGAAGTTATTTGATGAAAGAAATGAGATGTTTTATGTCATATAAGTGTTAAGCATTTTCAAATACATTTTATAATATTATTATTGAATAAATAGAGACAGGTAATGTTACTCCTCTTTGTATGTCTTTTTGAAATGTTGACATTTCAGTTGAATGACAAAATATTGTTCTGGACTGATAAGTCTATTCGCAGATAAGCAAAATTAGGCTAGGAGGCATTAGACAATATAATCAAAATGGCAATTTCCTATATATAAGAAGACTTCTCTAATGTAATACTTACATTTTCCTAGTAATTATAATACACGTAAAGCTGCCTACAAATAGTAGTTCCTTCTTTCCAACTTCTGTTTTGAGGAGTTCTAGATCAGTTGAGTAATAAATTTTTGCATATTTCACTTTTTCTTAATTAATAACATTCTTTTACAAATACAAATGCCATCTATACATAATGCCCTGAAATAAGAATGCTATTCTGATCAAATAAATACAAGATTGTTATCACTACAATGTGGATATAGGATATCACCATTACATAGAATGTTCCTTTGTGCTTCCTCCTGGTCAATCTCTATCCCCCATGCTTGCACCAGGCAACTGTAAATCTGTTTTCTGTCACTGTGAAATATTTTTCTTTTTCTAAATTAGGTTCTTTTTAATTTCATATAAATGGAATGTAGTCTTCGGGGCCTTGCTTTGTTTACTTAGCACAAAGGTTTGAGGTTCATTCAAGTTGCATGTGTTAGTGGCTTATCCTTTGTTAGTGCTGAAAAGCATTCCATTGCATATATCATGATTTTCTTATTCATTCACCAGTAACTAGACATTTGCGTTGTTTCCAGTTTTTGGCTATTATAAATACATTTTCTATGAACTTTTGCTAAAATAAAATGTTATTTCAACATTAGAACTTTCGACAGAAGATAATCTTTATAATTCTTGAAACTTCAGGTTGAAGAGAAGTAGTAAAGTTTTAACAAATTCAGTAACATGGATTTCTAATGAATAAATTTGAAAAATATTAAACTAAAAATAATCGTAATCCAACTAAATAACACACATAGTTATAGTTATACCTCATAACACATATATACTGATTTTAACTTGCGTTCCGTGTACTCACTGTTGTAACTCGTAGTAGGACTAAACTGAATTATATTACACACAAGTAACACTAGGCAGCTTTTTTCACAATGTTTTCATTATTCCAGCACATATAAAATTCCTCATTCTAATGAGCTAAAGAATTAAAAATAGTCAATTGAAAGTCAACTTTCCTATCTGGCCTTACAAAGCTAAAACATTTGAGATTTTAGTAATTTAATTGAAAAAGGGATTTCAGTTTCCCAGGTTGTAAGGTGGACCATGAAACAGTTTTACACAAGTTGTACCCTAAGCAATATTCAAGAATCTTGAGGTTAAGTGCTACAGTGAAATGTAAGCTCCCCTAAGTGCAACATTAAGAACAAATGAATGAACAATACATATTGTGTTTACCACTATTCCTCACCACAAACTCGTTTACTTTCATACCCACAAAGATTGTGTTGGTGATGGTATTTAGAAACCGTTATTTTAAATCCTTTTTCTAGATTTCATTTAATCAAGGCTTTCCCCCCTCTCCTATATTAATTGCTTTTATTCAATTCTACTGGAAACATGATCATAGGCTGAGTGAGTTGAACTAAATGTACTGAAAATAAATTGTTATATATGAACTTCATTGGGCCAGACAAATCTTTTAGAATACTAATTAGCAAAATCCTTTTTTATGGAACTAGCTAACCCATCCTGAATTAAGAAATGTATCCTTTCAGAGATTTTGAAATTACGCTGAAATTTGAAGTTCTTTTCTACTATAAGGTTTTTGTTTTGTTTGTTTGTTTGTTTTTAAATAAAGCAGCTTCAGTATGTTTGAAATCAACTTGATAGTTGGAAGGCTTTATAGTGTATATGGCTATTTGCTGAGATTTCCATTAATCCATACATCTGAATTTTATGGTATTAATGGTTACTTTGCAGCTTTAGCATAAAGCAAAATGGGTCAGCATGCCACATATCTTCCTTGAATTTCCTGTCATTTTTATTTGCAACAAAAAATTCATTTGTTTACTTCTGTTTCCTTTCCCAGTTGTAAATTTTAATGATAAAAATTAGATTTTGCATCTAAAGAACACTGATATCATGGCTAAATTTCAAAACTATTGTGGAATGTATCTCAAACCCAGAACATTTTCCAACAATTGTATGGTTTCTACAGTTATGATTTTGCTAAAACCACACACATTTAAGAAGTGCCCCTAGAAATTTCTTCAGCCTCTGTATTCATGCTCTAATTGTATCTATTCCATTATACTATTTCAGAGGTCTTGTTAAAAAAATAAGTAAAAAAGAGGAGAAGCCAAATAGTTTCATCCTTCTCTCTTGGTTTGTCTTTAGTTCTGTTAGTAAATGTCTTGCTTTGTAAAACCCAAGAGCATAAATTCAAGATTTTGGTAAAATATTTTAAGTGTATAATAAACCAAAAATTTCCGATATTACACAATTAAAATATTTGAGATTTTCATAATTCAATTTATAAAGGGAGAAAGATGCCCAAAGCCTCTAAAATCTTCAGATAGTTTTCAAGTAGTTTGGCTCATAGATAAACTGAGATTTTTGAAGTCACTTTATGTCACTTCTTTGTTTTCTCTGTCTATTGTATTTGTCTTCATGTCCTTTTAGTTTATTTTTATTTACTAAAGTATTTGATTCATACTTTGGTTGCTTTGTTTCTATTTTAATACATGGATATATATATCAATTGCTTATCTGTTAACCAAAAAAAGAAAAAAAAAAGGAACAGTAGTAAACGGTATGAGCAACATGTATATCATGATTCTTTAAAAATATCCAGATATCATTTTCTGGAGGCCCTCAAATTATTCTTTCTTCTTTCTGTACTATTTTTCTTGCTACCTGCTGACTTTATCACAGACTTGCAACAAAATGAGGACTGGGAAAGGTGCTCAATGAGGAAATGTTGTCTGGATGACTAGTCATTTGTCAAACAGCGTGAAGCAAGACTGCCATTGAGTCTGGCCTGCCACTTCATAGTGATGTATTAGTTTTTAATGTTTTAAAATAATTATAGCAAGGCCTAAGCCACCATATAAAACCACTATATAAATTCTAGTGCCATTATCAACCCCATTTTTCAGAGATCCAATCAATCAGTGGTTCTGAGTAAAACTGCACCCATTTTACCAATCCCAGAAGCACCAAAGTTCAAAGGGTAAGAAACAGCTGTCAACAGGAATCAAAAGTAAAGTGGATCTCAGAGTGACACTTCCCATTACCTCTGGAATTTCTGAGACTAATTCCTGAACTAGGGCTTATGTATCAATGTGTCACTGTTTCCACAAGGTCAGAAAATGTCAATACATATTCAATGAGTTTTAATGATGATATGAGAGCCAGGAGTAAGTCTAATATATATTTTTAAAGCTCCAAAATGCCATTCAAATCCAGTAACCTATTACCACCATTGGAGATATGTTTCAAATCTTTACTCGTTTATGAGTGTACAGTAGGATTTATAATATGATAGAGAAGGGAATCATTTAATATTGTGAATTCAGTTTTTCAAAAACAGTATCAGTCTTCTCAATTTTGAACTTCTTTTTCCTTTTTTCTAGAACTCTTATGTTTAAGTTCTTAGGAGGATATCTTAAAAAGCAGAAGGAAAAACCTGATTCCTCTCTGGTTTCTATCAGTATATTCTTTTGCATAATAGGTTGGAAAATGGCTAAAGGAATTAGATTTTGGTGTGCTCTTACTACAAGAAATTTAATGAAATAAAATACAGACATTTTATTCAGTATATGAGCTTTATATATTCAGATAGAGTTCAGTAAGTAATACAGAAAGAACTTTAACTGAAAGATGTAAAATAATTCACATACTAGCGATTATCACAACACTTCTGATTGAATAAGAAAATGTATATGAACTACAGCTCCTAGGTGTCTGTGTGTGAATGCAAATACGTAAAATTGAATGTATTTTAGGATTTACATAAAGCTTACTATTTTACTTAAGGAATATCTCCTCTTCCTCTTCTCTTCTTCCTTTAATATGCTATTTGGGTGTGGATTGTAGATTCTCTCAAGGATTTCTAAAGGCATTTTCAATCTACAGCCTCAGTAGTCACTGAGTCAAAGATTTGGGTGGAATGAATGAGCAATGTAAAAGTCAGGAAACAGGTTCATATTGCTGGGCTGAAGTGGTAAATCCAAACCATGGATGTAATGAAGTAGAAAGTAAGGTCAGGGAGGAGAGAGATCAGAATAAAATTGCAAAACAAAACAAAAAACAAAACAAAAACCTACTAAACTCAAGGCAAAAGCAGGAAGTAAGAGATTGAAAACAAAGGTTAGGAAAGAAAGTAATCAAAGCTTTTATTTATTACTATTGCACCAGGCATTGTGTTAAATGTTTTGCAAGCATTTTCCTAATCTTTACCAGTCTTAAGAGTTTCCTCAGCCAACGTCAAGATCTGAGAGGAGTAGGGGCAGATGATTTTTGCTCACAAGTAAGGGAAAAGGCTAGGTGGGGAGTGAGTGACACATGTCAGAGAATCTAGGAAGCCTTAAGGTGTCTCCTCCTCCAAACACACTTCTTCCATTAAGGCTTCTGGTTTATTACTGCCACTTCATTTTCTCCCTCTGTTCTCTTGAATAGTGAGGACAAATAAGATTATTGTGGGCTGACAAGCCAAAAATTTAGGATAGACTTGTGTAAACAAAACTTAAAAAAAAAACCCAGAATAATAGTTGAAATACCTATAAAACTCAGGAAACAATCCTGATTATTTCGTATTGGAAATAATTTACTAAGACCAAGATACTTTCTTAGATGACTGTAAGAAGCAATGAATTTAAAACATAACCATTATAATTAATAGGTAATCTTGGGAGATGTAAGAAGATAGGAGAAAGGGGATAGTGCAAAAATAAGAGATTTTTTTTAAAAGAAATATTTGTTTGTTTGTTTATTTGAGAAAGAGAGAGAAAACGAGTGAGGAGAGGGGCAGAGAGAGAAGCAAACTCCCCACTGAGCAGGGCAACCGATGTGGGTCTCCATTTTAGGATCTTATTTTTTATTTTTGGATTGTTCTTGAAGATGGGCTGTGATTCTGTATACCTTAACTTCATTCTTTGGATAGTCAATTGGCATATTCATCATTTCTCTATTTTAATAATGACATATAAACTTTTTTGTTGAATCATTAAAAAATTATAAGCCCAAATTATTAGACTGTAAATAGCTATTATATTTTGTTCTTTAAATTACTTTGACAAATAACTTTGTAACTAGTAACATTAGATATACTAGGCTATTTTCAGGCAGATAAAACTTTCACTGCATAAGTTTTACATGCAAACAAAATGATGTGTTACTTTTTGTTTCCCTTTTCCCTGGGGACGTTCATTCATCTTGATTTTCTGCATAGGCCTATTGAAAATAGAAAGAATATATATTTTTTGTTTCTTCCAAGTTTCATAGACTTAGAAATTTCTTCTATGCCATATGGCAATACACAAGAGACTCCTGCAATTGTTTGAGAATGCAGGCTGCTATTCAAAAAACAGACATAGTAGGCAGTTTTTATGTGAAGATATTATTCAAGGAATTGTTATTAATATTAATTGTAGTCATATGACTAAGTTCTTGTGCAATCTTCTGCAACTTATTTTTAATTTCTTCTATTGTGTTGCTCATAGTACAAACCTATTCTAACTCTACTGTATAAGGAACTTTTCAGCAGTCTTTAGAAAATATTTCACACTTGCAGAAAATGAAATCACTGGAAGATAGTCATCTTTGTGGCTTACTACAACTCTGTTTTTTTTTTTTTTTAAGATTTTATTTAATTTGTTGAGACAGAGAGAGAGAGCATGAGAAAGAAGATGTAAGTGGGGATGAGGGGAAGGATGGAGGGAGAGGAAGAAGCAGACTCCCTGCTGAGCTGGGAGTCTGATGCAGGCCTCCATCCCAGGACCATGGGATCACGACCTGAGCCGAAAGCAGATGCTTAACAGACTGAGCCACCCAGGCCTCCCTTAATAAGACTCTTTGTAACACCTTTTAGAGTCTTCTTTTGCCCAATAATCTTAGGTGGCTCTGGGAGTAACAACTTGAAGATTTTCTGATGCTTTGTGTGTGTGTATGTGTGTGTGTGTGTGTGTGTGTGTTTTACAAATGAAATTTTAAAAAATTGCAAAGATTGGACAAGGTATTTCAGGTAAATTTTGATCAGCTACTTTTTTCTTTTGTACTCTTTTCTCTTTATGGAGTAGTTGGATTCTGACCCTACCCCACCTCACTCCCCATTATCATTTTGAACATGGTCCTCCTTTAAGTATATAAAAATTTTGCTGCTGAATTTTAAGTTATTAGAATAGCCCTACTGCATTACATGGTATAATTTTATACCTCCATAAACACCAGTAATACACATTTAAATGGTTAAACTAACTTTCAGACTGCTTTTTGTCTTAATAGTACGTTACCAATGATGGGCTCTGAGCTTTTGCGTCCAAATGATTTAATTAACATTTTTTTCAGTTTTAAATTTGCCATGTGTTATATCCATCCAATGGCTTCTGCTTGAATATGTTTAAGTGTCTCCTAAGTATCTAGTGAAATGCAGTGATATAAAGCTGAATTTTACATTATATTAAGTTACTATTGTTTTTTTAATAAATTCTTTAAAATTTAATCGAAATTTATATATTTTTAATTATTGAAAATATGTGAATATGCTGTATGGTATAATATTTGGTTGAAAGTATCAAAAATCTTAGAAGTGTGCATGTATATATATAACTCAGGAGCTGCTATCTGGGATAATTTCTTAAGAAAATAACCAAGGATGCATACAAATACTGTACCAATAGAATGATTTTTTGACAATTTTATAAGCAAGCAATAATAGGAAATTTAGGAAAACAATGTATTTATGCACACACACTCATATAATATAGGTTCTTATAGAGACAATAAAGCTATGTAATAATACCTCAAGGAATAATTTTCAGAATGTGTTGATAATTTAAATTTTAAAATGTCATATACAATATGAAACTTATTTTATATCTACATATTAGTATATTTTCTGTATATTGACACTCGGTATACTCAGTGCTAAATCCTGTCAGATATATTTCTAATTCATTTTCTCTTCTATAAAAATAGAAAGGTGTTGAGATGATGGCAGCTAATGTTCTTCAGGCTAACCTGTTAGCTGGTTGACTTCAAAAGTGTCATAATAACCATGCCATCCTTCATACTGTCTTTATTTTTTTTTTAAAGATTTATTTATTTATTTATTCATAGAGACAGAGAGAGAGAGAGGCAGAGACACAGGCAGAGGGAGAGGCAGACATCATACAGAGAGCCTGAGGAGGGACTCGATCCAGGGTCTCCAGGATCCCACCCTGGGCTGCAGGTGGCGCCAAAGTGCTGCACCACCAGGGCTGCCCCATACTGTCTTTAAATAGCACACATCATATAACTATGAAATGCTGTTGTTAAATTTATAATCTAACCCGACTCTTTCATTGTGATTAACAGGTATACTCTATCAGATCATTTATTGATAAAACTCTAATCAGCATGAATAAAGTAATAAGATATGAAATTTGGGAGAAGAAATGACAATGCATACACTGATAAATAGAAAGTACATCATTTTTAAACTTGAAAAGAAAAACATAACCCTGAGAATTGTTTCAAGCTTAAATTTCCACATATTTTTGTGTGTTAAGGGGAAGTTTTCCAGCATAAGCATCTTGATTAGCAATAACACGCCAAATTGAAGATCAAAAGTACCAGATCAAAGCACTTAAAGATCAGCCTGGGAGGGTCCCTGAAAGCTTCATCTCTGTCTTCAAACCTCTCAGTCCTGCTATAGAATTCCTACAATCACTTTGTTTTTTGAGATGAGTTGACAATAAATTAAAAACAGGAAAAAACAAGTATTATAAAATTCAGCATTGTTGGAGATGCTTATCTTATGAAAAGATAGCTTAAAAGTTGGAGGTAGTGGCATTTTTCCTCCTTATAACTTA
Source organism: Canis lupus familiaris (assembly GCF_011100685.1). Classification (NCBI taxonomy): domain Eukaryota; kingdom Metazoa; phylum Chordata; class Mammalia; order Carnivora; family Canidae; genus Canis; species Canis lupus. The sequence continues at coordinate 23,420,311 of NC_049253.1, forward strand.
TCTATAAAATACAGCACAGCCACTGTGACTTTCTCAGTGATTATCAAAATACCATCTGCACAGAAGCAAAAGAAAGGAGGAAAATGGTTTTAATAAGATTTAAAGATTTTTTCTGTGAAACTTATTTCATTTTATTTCATTAATACCAGATGTTATAATTTAAAAATTAAGTCTATATTTTTAAAAGAGGAGAATGATAACTTTATTCTACTTAGTTTTCTCATTCTTCATATCCTTTGAATTCTCTGATTTCAAATATTTTTTATTATATTCCCCTAAAACTTGTAAAACAAATTAGACACATAAAATGCATATCTAATAAGCACTGTATTTGCAGGTTTATTTAAAAATCATCTAAAAGAATAGAGTTGCATTTTATTTTATTTATTTTTATTTTTATTTTTTTAGAGTTGCATTTTAAAGTGTCATAAAGGAAAAGAAAAAATAAAAATCTGTAATTTTAAATGAAAATACTTCTTATTTTATAAGACTATTTTATTACTACTTAAAGGCAAAAAGAAAAAATTAAACAGTATAGCTTATTGATTCTTGTTTTCGAAAATCATAAATGTTGGGTTATTTTCTGACACCTTTGCATTACACAAAATTTGTTTTCACCCCTATCAACTAGTTTTGTAAAATACATAATGACATATCTGGAGGAGGTATTCTAAAGGAGAAATATACATATGTATATATAATACATAAAGGAGGAAAATATATATAATCATATATAACATGTATGTAATATGTTAATTTAAAATATGTATGCTAATTTTTTAAAGATTTCATTTATTTATTCATGAGAGAGACAGAGAGAGAGGCAGAGATATAGGCAGAGGGAGAAGCAGGCTCCTCAAGGGGAGCCCAATGTGGACTTGATCCCAAGACTCTGGGACCATGCCCTGGGCTGAAGGTAAACGCTCAACTCTGAGCCACCCAGGCATCCCCTGTATGTATGTTAGTTTTACAATAACATATCAGGAGGAGGTATTCTAAAGGACAAATATATATATACCTATATATATAATGGATATACATAACATATATAACATGTATGTAATATGTTTATAAACTTATAACACTTCGTCATGATGGTGTTTGGTATGTGGAATCATCTACGCCTTGGATATATACTTACGTCTTTATTTATAATATTCTCAGTTGATAAGCTACCTAAATTAAATGATAGTCTCAGATAGTCAGAGTTGAAGTTTAAATTGCCCTGCACTCAAGTCTTGGAGTGAAACAAGTAAGCACAGCCAGCTTACAAGTTTGACCTCTGTAATTACTGTTCATTTTCTAAGCTTTCCTGGGTGTAAATGCATGTTAAATTGCCTTTTAGTGCCAGGAATGACTTTTATCTCAGCCAAATTACTCTCTTTTGGTTCATAAGTTAGATAAGTATTCTCTGTAATTTAGTAACACAAAAGTTATTCATTCCAACTTATAAGTGTCCATCCTGGACATTGCATGTGGCCAGCTTCATTATCTTACATTATTATAAAGAATGTGTTTGTGCTATTAGAGCAAGTTTTAATGCTTATCATTTTTAATGAATTATTCAGGTCATCAAATATAATTTCCAACTTGCTTTACCCAATTCAAGTCAGCATTTGTAGAATGTCAATTGGGTCAATACTAGTTCAGAAGAAAAAATTAAAAAATCAATGAACATCAGAGTGAACATTTTAATTTTCACTCTTTAACCTAAACCATGTTCAATATTTGGAGGATTGAATATTAAAGACTTACTTAAAAATATTTAGTTTTCATAAGTGTCTCTATCTATACAACTATCTGCAACAACTACCAGGGGGCTTATACAACTATAATTGTTCTATTTCCTGGTATTGGCATAAGATTTGACCTTGTTTTTTCTATGGCTTAGAGATTAACTATATATATATACACACACATATATATATATACAGTGCATATATTAAGTATATATATAAGTATATTTCATCAATGGATGAAATGCACATCATTTTCAAAGGAAGGTTTTTCTGAGGGATAATGCTGAGTTTACAGATTCCCAGTGTGGCTGAAGCTAGTGTCTATTTAATCTTGTATTCCAGATGGCCTTTTGTGACCAAATGACTGTGAATTTAAAAATCAAGAAATTTTTTAGTCAAAAAACTAAACTCGACAAGGAAAACTGAGAGTATAATGTTATTGATTTATTTTCCTGAAAATAAGAAAAAGAGAAGCAAAAAAGCCCAGTGTCATTATGAATGTTAGCAGAATTTAAGATCTTTTTAGATAAAGGAGAAATATATATAAATTTCAAGCAAATAAAAGTAATAAAGATCTCAATTACATTTCTTTACAGAAAGAATTTTCTGTAGAGAAGATCACTACTGATGATTTAAGAACAAGGGAATTATTTAATCCTAATCTGAATGGAAGCCATTATTTGTAGTTTGGTTTGATACAGGGAAAAAAAACTCTCTCTCTCCATATCTAGATATGGGTATAGATATAGATAGATAGATAGATAGATAGATAGATAGATAGATATTTATAGCTATCTCTCTATATTATATATCTATATCTATTTATCTACCTACCTATAGATACTATTTATATGTTATATGTATATATTATATAGTAAAAACAAAGGGCTAAAATAATTTATGTAAACTAACATTTATTGTTTCCAGAAAGATATAAGGAAGTTGATTGAAAAGGAAGAAATACACTGTGAATGCAATTACTTTTTTTCTTCTTTCTACTCCCTTTTTACCAAGAGCCCTGGGGAAGATTACTTACAAAAGAATGGTTTTCTTCAGGACCTGTCACCACAAATAAAGCTGGGAATAATAAATGCCTTTTCACTTAATGTTGATATGTTGTCTGAAATGGATAACCATAATTACTTGATCTGGAGAATAAAAATCAGTGTGACTGGCTTTTGGAGTTAAGGTTTTTGAAAGGCTCATGATATATGCTGTAAGCAACACATATCTGCCTAAACAGACAAACATTCATGCACCTATGAAATATAATCATCAGTCAGATACAAATCTACAATTTTTTCAAACAATTCTTAAATCCTCAAGTATGCTGGAGGACTTGAAAACACAACAGATAAAGAATATTTTGATAATTAATGCCCCCTAAAACAATTGGTCTTTATCTAAATATTTGTCCTGCCACTCCCCTGCTTAAAACACTCCAGTGACTCTTCATTACTACAAAGTAGAAGCCAAAAATTTAATGCCTAATTTCATCTGAACTCATGGACCTCTCTGACTTCACCTACTAAGCTGTCCTTCTGGCTTTTTGGAGCAAGTCATTGTATTTGTGATTCCCTACAACTAACCACCCTTCTCCCAGATATCTCTACAGCACATTCCTTTCCATCCTCCAAGTCTTTGCTCCAATATCAAATGCTTAGAGCCTTACTTAAATGAACCTATTGAAAATTGCAACCCTTCCACATGTACTTTAAATTCCCTTCTCTCTGAGCTAGTTTTTCTATAATATTTGAGTTCTGACATACTGTGTTATTTATTTATTTAGCCTACTGTTTTTTATGTCTCCCTTCCCTAGAATATAAGCTCTATAAAAGCCTGACTGTTTTTCTCAGAAAGGTATCTCCAGTTGCTTGAATAGTGCCTGTCACATTGTAGACATCCAATAATGTTGAATAAATGACTGATTTTTAATTTGAACCCCAAACACTTAGCTTTAAAGTACATAAAACATGTTTTAATCTCAAAAGAAATGTTTCTGTGAATTATAAAATGTACATAAAAGTCACTGAGTTGATTGAAGAAATGGTATCACAGAGGAATTCAGGCATATATAATAGAGCTTTCATATATTCATTAAGGTACCTAATGAAAAGGTGCACTTGTCTAAATGGTCAGTTGTCTTAATGAAATAAGGCAACATGATTTTATATATGAATTCTGTTTATTTTCTCAGCAGAGAAATAAACCAGTCTGAGAAAATAACAAAGATGTTTTAGTATCTGTTAAGACAATGAATGCATGACAAACTTAACACTTCCTTTGTTCAAGATAGCATTAAATAAAGGAAGTTTATTCCCAATGTTAAATTTGTAGCCAGTGGTGTAGTTAATTAAGAGAAAATGTCAATAGAACTTAACATTGTCACAGGATAATGGTTCCTGCTGCTAGATATATGTCAAGAGAAAGATAAATAAGATGAAGTGATTTATTAAGCAGTGCCACACTCCAGGCAATGCATTTCTAGAGGATTATAGTACTCCTTGGGTGGCGATGTAAGGCAGAGGACTGAAAACTAAGTGGCCTTAACTCTTCGGATAGTATAACAATAGAATAGAAATGTGGTGCTTGCAGACAGTCCTGCTGATATAGCAAAATTACTTTATATTTAGAAAGAAAGAGACCATCATGATATTAGAAAGGATCTATGTGTACCCTTACCCTGATGAGCACTGAGAAATGTATAGAATTGTTGAATTGTTATATTGTATTCCTGAAGCTAATATAACTCTATATGTTAAAATGTTAATAATACTTCTCTAATAATAATAACAATAGTAAATTAAAACCACAACAAGGTACCACTATATCAGAATAAATGGATACTGAATTTTGTGAAAAAAAAAAAAAAAAAAAAGAAAGGATCTATGGTAGAAGAGAACACTGTCAACAATTCTTCATAACTTTGCAGATAATTATTTGAAATCAGACTATTTCAAAATGTAAAAGCCAAAAATATTAGGATCACCTCTCCTTAAAATACAGACTTTACAAAAAATTCTCTTTTAGGCAACAAATGAATATTTAATACGGCAAAAACTGTATTAAAATAATTTTTGGAAAACCATACAAAGATCTTTTATTCTTTTTCAATAACTTTAATAATATAATTTATTTTTAGATTGTTAATATTGATAATCAAATAGTATCAAAGACAGTTTTAATTTAGAATCAACCTTGTGAATACTGGAATGGCATATTATTTGATTTAACTAACAAATTTAACTTACAATACTATAATGGGCTTTGATTTTCTCAGATGGTAGTCACAAATTTTATTGGTTATTTAGAAATTGTTTTCTTCTTCAAATTGACCTTATATCTGGTTTTATAGATTCTAATGCTGTGATGATATAAAGGGACCATATACTTAACTATATTATTTATAACTTTAATATCACCTATGTTAAATACTATACTATTTATAACTTTCCTGTGCATTATATTGTATTTCAAAAGTATCTATAAGCATACATGTAAGTTAATGTAACTATATTTCAGCAATTTTCTTAAGTTTAAAGGAATTGCATCAATGTATTTAAAACTTTAGCATAGTATTTAACATAGGTGATATTTATTTTTCATAGGCAAGATTGCTTTTAGTTTTATCACTATATTAAGCAATCAAATAGTAATTGACATTGCAAAAGAATTAAACCAGACCATTACCTTACACCATATATTAAAATTAATTCAAAATGGATTAAAGACTTGAATGTAAGATCTGAATCCATAAGACTCCTGGAAGAAAACATAGATGGCAAACTTCTTGACATTGCTCTTGGCAATGATTTTTTTGGATCTGACACCAAAAACAAAGGCAACAAAAGGAAAAATAAAACAAGTGGGACTATATCAAACTGAAAAGCTTCTGCACAGCAAAGGAAACCAACACAATGAAAAGGCAATGTATTGAGTGGGAGTCAATAGCTGCAATTATATATCTGATAAGAGGCTAATATTCAAACTATATATAAAAAAAACCTTCATACAATTCAATAGCAAAAAACCAATCTGATTAAATTTGGGCAAAGGATCTGAATAGACATTTTTCCAAAGAAGACACCTGAAAGGTGCTCAATATCACTAATCGTCAGGGAGATGTAAATTTAAATCATGAGGAGATATCACCTCACACCTATTAGAATAGCTATTATCAAAAAGGAAAAAATAACAAGTCCTGGCAAGGATGTGGAGAAAAGAGAACCCTTGTGCACTGTTGGTGGGAATGCAAACTGGAGCAGCCACTCTGGAAAACAGTATGGAGTTTCCTCAAAATATTTAAAACAGAATTACCATATGACCTAGCAGTCCCACTATTGGGTATATATGTAAAGGAAATGAAAACACTAACTTGGAATAATGTATATACTCCCATGTTCGTTTCAGCATTATTTATGATAGCTAAGAGATAAAACAACCTGAGTGTCCAATAAGACAGATGAATAGATGAAGAAATATGTCATACATGGAAAAATATGTTATATATGCATATATATTTTTTCATTCTTTTAAGGCTGAATAATATTCCATTGTATATCATGGAGGAAAATGAAATCTCGCCATTAGTGACAACATGGATAGAACTTGAGGGCATGTGCCAAATGAAGTAAGCCAGAGAGAGAAAGACAAATACCATATGGTCTCAGTCACATGTGGAATCTAAAAAGCAAAACTGAGCACACAGATACAGACGACAGACTGGTGGTTGCCAGAGGCAGTGTGGGCCAAATGGGTGAAAAGAAGCAAAAGGTGCAAATTCCAGTTATAAAATAAATAAGTCACAGGGATGTAATGTACAGCAGAGTGACTATTGAAAATACTGCTGTATTACATATTTGAAATTGCTGAGAGTTCTCAGCATAATTCTCATCATAAAAAATTCTTTTTAACTATGTGTACATATTAAATAGATTTATTGTGGTGATCATTTCACAAAATATACAAATATCAAGTCATTATGTTATATATTTGAAACTAATGGAAATGTATGTCAATTATGCTTCAATAAAAAATTATTAAATATTCTAAGTTTCAGTGTGGCATTGTGAGTGTAATAAGCAAAAACCAAAGTTTCATCATCATCATCATTACTATTTCAATTCTGGAATGGATCCAAATGGTAATAAACTGCCATCAACGGCAGTTTGTAGCATTGATTAGTTTAGGAAAATTAGCCTCCTTCTATATGATGTTCATACTCAATTTTGTGCTATGTTAGGTACAGATTTCAAGACATAATTCCAAAAACAAAACACATATTTACACAGTTTTTATAGATTAGTTCTCCTAAAATTATTCAATCGTTTTAAGGACTTAATATGTAAACTGGAAGCGTCCTGAATCAAAACTTCCAATTCCATTCAATTTCATTTCATTATTTGTTGCACCTTGGGCCCTTTTATGGTACAGTTTATCACAATACATGTGATAATGATGTACAGACGTAGGAAAAATGCTTTTAGTTTTTCATATCTGGCTGAATGACAAAGTTATTATGAATTTGTTAGTGTATGACTTTTACTATTAGCATTTCCATTAGCTAGACTTGTTTTTCTAATATATTTCCTTATGCCTGATTATAATATGCTTCTTTAAAATAATGCTTATTTTCTGTGAGGTAATTTTGAGTATATAAAGCATTACACAATGTGGTTGATTCTATCTCTTGCTGAGGCCCACAAAAATGTTGAGGTAATTAGAATTATAATGTTGATGCCTATTTTATGTCATGCACACAGTTTTAGGTGTTTATATCCATGAGAGATTAATTTTTCAAACACCTGATGAAGTAGGCAATTATTATTCAGGGAATTGAGGCACCTAGAGTTTAAGCGACTTGTCCAATGTCAGATAGCTAGTAAATGATAGATGTAGGATTTAACACTGAGCTGTATTTCTATCTCAAGAAAACAAAGATAGAAAAATAATTCTTTTCATAGATATTGCTATGACAGAATCATACAATCTTAGAGCTGAACATTTTTTAAAGTAATCTAGCACTTTATTTTATAGATCAAAAAGCAAAGATAAAGTGGGTTGATTGGACAATTCATTTCTTCCATTGTCACTAGGTGAAAAATTGGATCCTAGTCTGTGTTCCTTATTTTGATAGGTCATGATTTTATATGTATTTGGCCTAATTGCAATGTACCAAATAGCAGCATATCTGTAAACTCCAAGCCCATCATGATTTGAGCTTTCCTTAACCTGATAGTTATGATTCTGTGATGGAGCCATGTGTTTACCAGTTTATTTCTCTTGTACATTGAAAGCTCCATGAAGACAGACACCATGCTGTCTTCCTCACTCTTGTGACTAGATAAATAATTCTTACTTAATAACTAAACAGATGTTTTCTGGAGAATAAAGAATTTGAGATAGTAAAGGCAGAAGAAATCCTTTTAGTACACGTTAAAGGAGAGCTTAAACAATGGATATAAACATTAACTGCTAGAAAACAAGTGAAGCAGACAGGACAAACTGCATAGCTGTCCCAACTGGATTGCTAATTTAGAGTCTAAGAGACAGAGTTGTAAATATAAAGAGACTATAAATTTTGGTCACAGCCACAAATCAAAGAGCAATTTTATGCGTCCACGGAAATATGGGTCATGCTTGATCTTTTGTTAAATCTTAAAAAAACGAACAATTGTCATCAAGAAATGTAGCTTACAAATAAGGGACACTATTATATATGATAAGATATGTAATGTGAATTTATACTTTATATTACACATTGTAGTTTTGCTGCCTTCAAATTGTGAAACATTAAAGTAAGGGCTATGCCACATTCAAGAGTATTTAACAAAAGTATCACAGGACTTTATTACTCATCAATTTTGTAAACCAGACATTATAGTTGGATTATAAGTATGCATCTTAGAACCAGGTTAAATGCTAGTCTTAATTTTCAAAGTATGCTGATACTGTTTTTGAAAGCAGGGATCAGTTTCCCACAGTTTTTGAAATATAACCATCACTATTAAACCTCTAAATACATATTTATAGATGAAGGGGAAAATGGATTCAGGTCAAACAAAAATGGAATTTCAAAATTTATATTCTAAACTGATGGTCTCTAGTGCCATCTATAGGGTATTTTTTGTTGTTTTTGTTTGTTTGTTTGTTTTTACCACCTATAGTCTTCTGATCCCCATAGTTTAACTTTGATCAATCCTAAATTATCTTTAGAATAAATTTATCTTTGGTGATGTCTGACCCAATCCTTATGACTTAAGCTGAGGGGTTTTGTAACATGGTACTGCAAATACTGAGTACTACTATGATATCAATGCTATTATTTCTAAGGACCTGTGATACCTCCTTTTTGATAACTTAAATTTAGATTTTAAAAACTATTTTTTTCTTAAAGCACTTGAGGAAGGAGGGAAAACAACTCAGAATATCTTAAAATCACTTTTTAGTTTTTTTTATGGCTTGCAGAAAACCACTCCTTTGTTTCATTAAATAATAAAATAATGCTTTTAATTATAGTATACATTTTTTTCAAAGATTTTATTTATTTATTCATGAGAGACACAGAGAGAGGGGTAAAGACATAGGCAAATGGAGAAGGGGAACCTGATGCGAAACTTGATCCCAGGAACCTGGAACCCTTAACCACTGAGCCACGCAGGTGTCTCTATAATATACATTCTTAAGCAGTCTGCAGAAGTCTAGAAAATGTTTTAAACAGTTCTTGTTTGATAAGCATTATATAAGTAGAAATCTGATTTTTGCCTCAAAACTTTGATTACTTTCAATTCTGCAAAAGCCAGTTTAGCATGAGAAAGGATTGTCTGGCTCAAATCATGAGGAGCTGGTAGTAGAATAAATGAAATTCAGGGGTATATTACATACATATAATTCATGGAATAATTGCTTAGGAGCTCAGTACAGTTCATTGGAAATGTAAACCATTGGATTCCAATCTTAGGATCACTGCATTGTTTTCCATCATACAAATTACTCATTTCCCACACTCATAAGGATAGACTGAGAATAGCAGCTGAGAACGTGAAAGTTCAACTTTTTTTTTTTCTTTAGTGGTGAATTCTGGTGATAAAATGGAAGGAAATGAACACCTTGTCATGTTTTAAATCAGCATGGGGGAAATTCTCAAGTGGATATGACAGCTCTCAGAGTGTTTGGCGCTCTCTTAGTTAAGGACTGCCAATCATAATTAGCAACAACAGAGATGTTTTTTTGAACCTAAATAAAAATTACATAGAGCTTTTTTGAGTTAATGTCTGTAAGAACAGAACGTAGAAAGAAATTTGTCTCTATAGTCCAGTTAGCCTGTCACTGGGAATTACTTTCATTTTCCCCATGTACATTAGGGTCAGTAAACAACAAAGCTAGCCAATATCATTCTTGTTATATTCAAATTGAATGTGAAATATCAGATAACATTACAAAGGAATGGCTTTAGCTACTACACTACAAGGTTTGTATCCTTTGGGGTTTTGCAACCAGCAAATTGATAAGTTTTGTATATTTTATATCTATACCATTAAAATGGATGTCTTTTTTGAGTTATTTTTCTATGCAGAGTTTTAAAGAGATGCTCTCTCATCAACAATCTCTTTAGTTGCCTAATTCGATAGAATGATTCTTCTTTTTGTGAAAATGAGAAAGTTGTAATTCTCTGTAACACTACAATCCATCTGGCAGTGGAAAGAGCTCTTAATTTTCTTCCAAAAATTGTCCTGGGATCTCAAACACTGTGGGTTGCCTCTCCTGTTAACTCTTGCACATCAGCCATCAAGTTATCTTCTACTATTCCTAAAGGCCCCCTTTCTATTAATCACTGGCATCTGTGGAGCTGTTTGATATTTAAGAAAGCTATCAAAGGAATTTTCCTTCTTTATTCTTTCCAATAATGCTGTCTGCTCTTCTCATCGGAAATGGTTTTTATGGTCCCATTTGGCTATGGCCCATTTAGATGGTTCCAAGCAAGACTGCAAGAACTGTGTCTTTCTTATTTATGACCATACTCTGAACATCTAGGTTGGGCATGATATACAGCATACCCAAGACATAGTAAGGAAATCAGTTAATGTGGTTATTCCTTGTTTTCCTTTTGTTCTTCCCGTTCCTGGCATATAGTTGGTGCTCTCTTAGTTAAGGACTTAATAAATGCTTGCTGGTAAATAAACATGTCATAGCTTCAAATGTTTTCTGTGACTATATATATTTATACTTCCTACAATCAGACAAAAGCATCTGAAGCAAACTCTGAAATTTTCCTTTGCAAGTAAACAGCAAAAAAAATTGTATACAAGCACATATGTGAAAAAGTCATAGAGGCTTCCCACCCCCCAGGCCCAGATGATATTAAGAGTCACTGCCCATAAAGCTAATATAAGGGATATTCAAAAATCAAACCCTAGTTGTTTAAGTATGTTGATTGCAGAGAGATGCATGTAGACATGGAAATAAAGGAGGATATAAAATGACAACAAAACTTGCATAAAATTGGTCTCTCATTCATGCATTTAACTATCTAATTCACAAGCTTTAATGTTTCAGCCAAACAGATGTAGTAGGTTTATCTCTATAATGGGCCATACTGCTTTTGCACAGTTGGATTCCCTGACTATTTTTCCAGAATGCTTTGAAGTTACAGACTTTTAAAAATCAGAATTAGTAAACAACTGACACATGTTTAACATTTTTCTTTTACCTATCCCTAAAGTCTTTTTTTCAGAAATTTATCTGATAATACATGAAATGCTTTTTATCCCTATTCAACCTGGTCTAGTGGCTCAATAAAGACTGTAATTCTGAATAACAGCTGTACTTCTTAAAAAGACTATATTTTTATTGAAGATTATTACTACCTTTAACTCCATGCCTGTGCACGGACTCTGTCATTGACTAATTCTTTTTTTCATAGGGTTTAGGAGCTTTTTCTAAATTTATTTTTTAATCCAAATGTAAAGATGCTTTCTGTACCTTTTAACAAATTCACCTTTTCATTGTTAGGAAGTGGAAGAATGGCAGCATTTCAAAGATGAAGTAGTTAATCATATGCAATTCAGCATTATCCATCACTAGGAATTTGTATAAATGTACAATCAACCAACAGGCTGTACAATTCATTTAAAGACCTAGTTGGGATGAAAAAGTGCTTATCATATTTATAACTTTTGATATCTGTGTCATGTTTACACAACTAGAAAAGCATGCTAACCATATGGATAATTTTACTTATATTTTTCTCTTGGATACGCCCCCAAACTTTCTAAATTTTGGCTACCTATAGGCCGAGTTCAGAAAGCATGTCAAATCCTCAAAAATAAAGTTTCAACAGATTGGAGATCTTATTTATAAGTTCCTCATCTTAGCTTCCTAGTAAAATACACTAGTAGAGACATTCTGAGTCACTTCCTGTTAGGTTTAATGAGTTTAGATCATTGGGGAACAAATTATAATCTAATAAACACAATATTGCAGTTAACACTAACAATATGCTTTGTTTAGTTAACTATTTAGCATGTATTTATTCATTTAGTTGATCATTTTTCATTTATTGAACACTTAATATGTACAAGACACTGAACTGTAGGCAAAGGGACTATAAAGGTAAGCCACTTTTATGCTCAAAGGACTCAGAAACAAATGAAAAAATGTCAATTACATAATAGTTTATGTGTTATGATAAATATATCTTCAGAAGCATAGAAGATGGTCCCTAATCCCAGCAAATATTTCCTAAAAGAAGCAAGATCACAGCCAGAATTAGAGGATGCATAGCAATTTGCCATATGAAACCAAAGAGTACAAATAAAGATTAAGCAGCTTAGTAATAAAGGCACTTCAGGAATTGAAAGGAGCAGACGTATGTGGCAGAGAGTCATGATGGCAGTCTTATGTCCAAGGGACAAAAGCCATTTGGAATAACTGAACAATTAAATGTGAGGCATGAGTGGTAAGAAATTAGAATTGAGCCCTGGACTGGAGCCCGATAGTGGAATATTATTCATGTTCTAAATAACTCAGACTTGTAAACTGTGGGCATTGAGGAGCCATGAAAATATTTAAAGAATGGGAATTATGTAGTTAGCTCTCCCTGATAGAAATAACTTGGATATATCTGCAAGTATGTGGAGCATATGTTTGCAGGGGACAAAATTGAAAAAAGAAAGATTTGTTAACAAGATTCCTGTAGTTCAGATGAGAAATGAAGTAGGCCAAATCTAGGTAGCAGTGTAGGCTCATCAGTCTAGGTGAGACAAGATTTCAACTTCTAGAAATATTTAGAAGGTAAAATTCATAGGACTTGGTTATGGGATATAAAGGATAGAAGAAAGAGAAATCCAAACTGTTTTCAAAGTTTCTAACCTGTATACCTGAGTGGCTGGTAATGCATCAGCTGGAATAGAGAATATGAGAAGCTACAAAGTTTTAAAGTGTAAAATGAATCAGTGTTGGAATTCATGGTGCTTTTGCTATATCCAGAGACTGGTCTAGTGGGCAGCTGGATATACAAAACTAAAATTAAAGAATAGGTGATACAGATTTGGGGGATCAACTGCATATTAGTGGTTATTAAAACCATGTGCAGAAAATTGGGCAGATTGGGAAGAAGTAAGATGAAAACAGAGGTTAATTATATCTAACTATACCAACTTTTATTTTTAGTCAGTACTCCTATCTATCAACATCTCCTAGCTATTTTTCCTCATATATTAACAGTTTTGGCACATGGCTCATTTTTTCTCTCCCGTCTGAACTGACCATCATTGCAAATAGTTTAATCAGTCCTCTGTGCTCACAGTTCCTTGATCAGCTTTGTTTTTTTAATTTATTTTTATTATTATTTGTTATTATTATTTTTTTCCTTGATCAGCTTTGAAGTCCTTTACCGAATCTTAACTTCAGGAATTGATAAATACAAACTTCAAACTCCCTCACACTGATGTTTCCACTTTTGTTCTTTGGCCTCCTCAAAAACTTTATTATCTCCCACTACTCCTCTATTACTTTCCAATCTTACTCTTACTGCATTATTATTGGTCTTTCTATTTTTTTATTGTTTCATGTACCTGAAGAGCTACCATTTTAATCATTATCTTGCCAATAATCTAAAATATTTGCCTTGTTATCCTTTTTCCATGTGCCTAACTACCCACAGCTAAGTCTGATTTGTTCTTATGTTTTATTTGATAAATAATTATGTGACCCTTATATAAGTTATTTTATATAAGAACTTCATAATCTTTAGCCATTTTAATTCTTATAACAAAGTCATGAGATGGTCAAAACCAGGATTTTCCCTGCAAGAAAAACTCACACCATCATACAAATTTGTGATCCCCAATCTAGGCAATAACATTTCTATGTTTACTTTTTTAATATTTAATTTATTTATTTGAGAGAGAGAGAGAGAGAGAGAGAATGAACAAGCTGGGGAGCAGCAGAAGGAGAAGGAGAAGCTTAGCAGGGAGCCTGAGATGGGGCTTGATCCCAGGACCCCAGGATCACAACCTGAGCTGAGGGCAGATACTCAACCGACTGAGCCATCTAGGGGCTCCATCATTTTTATGTTTCATTGACTCTTTTTTTCTCTTTTTTGGAATGCTCTCTATGGAAAAATTATCTACCATCCTGTGAGAAAGGCCAAGCCATCCCATGAAGAGAGAACATAGAAGAAAACGGAAACTACCAGCATCAGCCACCAGACATGTAAGTGAAATGCACAAGCCTTCAGATGAGTTCATCTTCAGACCTTAAGTCGTCTAGTTGAGTACTCAGACATCACTGAGTAAAGACAAGCCATCCTCCCTATGTCCTGTCTAAACTTCTGACCCATAAATTTGGTTGGTTTGGAGGAACTGGTTATCCAGATATGGTCACTGGTATACAACCAATAACAAGTTTTTTTTTTTTTAAATTTTTATTTATTTATGATAGTCACACAGAGAGAGAGAGGCAGAGACACAGGCAGAGGGAGAAGCAGGCTCCATGCACCGGGAGCCTGATGTGGGATTCTATCCCGGGTCTCCAGGATCGTGCCCTGGGCCAAAGGCAGGCGCCAAACTGCTGCGCCACCCAGGGATCCCAACAAGTTTATTTTTAAATCCAATAAATATCTTTCAAGTCTTAATTTTACTTGATTTTTTGAAATGTCAACATGGTCAACCAAACCCTCCATCTTTAAATATTGTCTTTACTTGGTATGTATACCACTGCATGGAATACATGGTACTTGAGTCTTTCTCATTACACCTTGTCAGTTACCACTGAAAACTCCTCTAATCCATTCCTTTTCTAAGAGCTGTGTCCTCGGCCCTCTCTGGGCCAGTGGTCTCAAATAAGAGTATGCATCTGAGAACAACTACTCAAATTTAATGGCAAATCTAATAGCAAGTGTGAATAAAAAAATTGAGATTTGCAAACATTAAGGCAAACATGTCGTGTATCTCTACTGTGATACGTATTTCTCCTCTTCAATACATGTGACAGGTTTGTAAAAAACTATCGATCCACTAAGTATTCTATTATTTCATTCGTACAATGGCAATAGTCTCAAATAAGGAATTCAATAAGTATTACTCTATTCTAAAATGATGAAAGTCAAAGAATTAACTAGACATTTTAAAGAGTAGGGCAGATTAAATATTGAATAACAAAACAAAGACATTCTTTAGAATATCATGACATTGTAAATTAAATCATTGGTAAAGATTAAATATTAAGATGAAAGATAAGACAAAAGTTTCTTATCGAATCTTAAATTAATCAAAGTTTTTTCATTATCATTAAATATTTTTAATACATTGAATAATGTCTCTGAGCCAAGAACCAGTCTCAGCATGTCTTACATATGTAAATAATTAAACAGTATCTGCTCTGGTAGTAAATTGTTTCATCTTAGTAAGACTATTTCTCAGAATGACAGAGAAAGGGTAAAAAAAATTAGGTGGTGGGGAGGAGGGGAAATCTGATCTTGACTTTCTTGTGAACCTCACCTCTGACATTCATTTTTGGCTTTGTTGATGAAATTGAACCTACATCAAAAGATAATGAACCATTTTTGTGGGAAACCTGCTGTGTTTGAGATCCTCTAGGAAAGAGTAGGAAATGTTCTTTTCTGAGCATTGCTGTGAAGACCCTTTAGAACGCTTATTGATGTCAGATACAGAACATTCTTAACTAATTTATGGCTTTTGAAACATATTCCTTTTTCATAATAAAATGTATTTATTCTCCTTACCTTGCTGTACAAAGGATCCATACACAAACCACATGGAGTTGTAG
The DNA here is from genome assembly GCF_011100685.1 of Canis lupus familiaris. NCBI lineage: Eukaryota > Metazoa > Chordata > Mammalia > Carnivora > Canidae > Canis > Canis lupus. The sequence continues at coordinate 23,436,339 of NC_049253.1, forward strand.
AGAGTAGTAGAAGTCATTGATCCCATTTGTAATCGTGGGGGATTAAGCCAATTCAAGAGGTAGACCAGAAGACCCACCAGAAGAACAGTGCCAGCTATGCAAGCCCATAGAGAGAGATCAAATGGTGCAAGACAGGCAAACATATCCACTGTCTTTTCAGCCCTTCGAAGTAGTACTCCCACTGAGTAGTCCATATAGCGTGTTGTAAAGTCCACCACATTCTCACGATCTGGGGTGATAGTTAAAGCAGAAATCCCTATGTCGGCTCTCTGAGAAATTGAAAGAGAAAATATTAAATTAACAATGTGAAAAACAATTTGATTTGTGATGTTTCAGCTTGCCTTAAGGAAAAGAAAATAGATGCCTGAGGCAACATCTTTAGTCTTTTTATATAAACCAAAAAACACTGCACAGACTTCTTAGAGGGAAACTCTGTGTGAATTTTGCATTTCTTACTACAAACCTTGCTCTACAAGAGTCAGATAAATTACCTTGTTCATATTATCAGTGCATGTGAAATCAGTGAAGAATATTTCAGACATAGATAACACCTGAAGGGAATTGTCTGTTTTCCTTGGGTCATTTTATCAAAGCCATATTTAACACAGTAGCAAAGGTAAGACTTATTCTAAAGAATTCTTTCTCTTCCAAGATATTTAATTATGTTCTTAACGTGTAAATTATCAGGCCGGTAATTAAAATAAAAAACAAAAAACAAGACACCTCAACCTAGCATTTTACCTTTGGTTTAGACTTCTCTGCATCAGAATTTATATTATTAAGCTCTAAATACATTGCAGTTCGTTAGAACTTTCATATAGCACTAAGTTATAATGCCATTTGCCAAAAGTCTCAACTATGATTTTACTGTATAAACCTCAGAAATGTTTTAATGAAAAATTAAAGCTTAACGAGACATAATTTTTCTTGGAAAAACAACCCTTCTTTTCAATGTGTATCAGTGATAGCGCTCTAAACTACAGTACATTCTATTTTACTTATTTGAACCTCACAGCAAAATTGCTATGTACTATTGCGATCACAGAACAAATGAATTACATTTAAATTCTATGATATGAGAACACACATTTAAATATCTAAAAGATATATTTTGTTTGAAATAATGATCCATGGCTATGACTAAGGCTGTGGGAAGCTCCTTCCAGACAAATACTATATTAAATTGTTGAACATTTTTGTTATTATTTTGTTATAATACATATTTATTACGTTATTATTATTGTTTTATGAAGGAGTGAGTATGGAAACTGGTTTTATTGCTTTTGGAGACCAACACAAGCAAGCAAGCAAGCAAACAAACAAAAACAAGAACAATATGAAAAGTAACATACCTAATGGAATGCTAAACCAGTTCAAATAAATCTAGTCTGAAGTAATAATGGCTTCAAAACTATTCTAAGCTAAATTTAAACCTCTTGTGTTTTTTTTTTTTTTTTAAGATTTTATTTATTTATTCATGAAAGACGCACACAGAGAGACAAAGAGAGGCAGAAGGAGAAGTTGGCTCCCTACACGGAACCCAGTGTGGGACTCGATCCCAGATCCTGGGATCACTCCCTGGGCCAAAGGCAGACGCTCAATTGCTGAGCCACCCAGGCGTCCCTCTCTTGTGTGTGTGTGTGTGTGTGTGTGCATATACATTTTACACATATATATCAATCCATATATATTTGCTGTTGGCCCAGTACTAATTAGTTAAATAAATTTCTTATTTAATCCTTCTAATACATCATGAATTATGTGTTTTCCCCTCCATTTCATAGATAGGGAAACCACAAAGAATTAAGTAACTCATTAGTGCTCATAGTTAATAAGTATAAAAGCCAATATTAAAGCTCAGTTTTCTTACTCCAAACCTGTCCTCATAACCACTTACCCTATTGCATAAAATTCTTCATTTTCCAAATAACTCATATGGTAGGTGGTTAAAATAACTAGGACAATTTTTACCTTAAAAGAGTCTAAAATTTTGTGGGTTTTTTATTGCGCTATTTATATTGCAACAAGGCCATGTTAGTAATAAACACTGAGTTTATACTTATAGAGAGGTATTAAATTTAATAACACTACATGAAAATGAACTTTTTTAGAAAAATAATTATTATTGTTTCCAGCTCACGTATTTATTTTCTATAGCTAGATATTAGGAAGCAGGTCTTTTCAGACTGAAAATCTAACCTGGATCCTTACATCTTCAGTTCTATCTATTCTGAGCTTCAGTTTATTCATTTGTGAAATGAAGGTACCTAAGTTTAGTGTGATTATTGTGAGTTGACACATTTATCTTAATACTAATGGTGAATAAATATCTCTCCAAGATTCAATTAGGCTTTCAGAAGTCGCCTTTAATTTTTCAGGACATTACAGTACTATGGATCAGTAATTTAGTAATTAATTGACGGACTAGTAACCTAAAGCATTTTATGACTAAATTAAAATCAGAAAATTTCACCTAAGGCAGAACTTACTGACAAGTTGACTGAATATTTGTAAATATTCATCAATATTTTGTTGATAATTGTTTAACAAGTAAATGATTATGAATTGGAATAGTCATACAGTGATTCTACTAATAGATACTTTTAAGTATCACGAAGCAAATTTCTATAATGGAAAATAGATATCTAAGGAATACTGTGCACTTTCGAAAAAGGAAATTGATTTTATTGTATGTGCTAAAATATTTATTAAACATAATAATTGCCTGTCTTTTTTTTATGGAGAACTTCCTAAATTCTGGTCCACTTTTAATACTTGGCTAGAAATTCCCAGTCTCCCTCTGGAGGACATCTCAGAATCATTTAATGGCCTTTTCAAACTGCACAAGTACATTTACATTCAGACACAACATAAAAACATATGCGCATATTTTCCTATTTCTGAGATTTCCTATTTCTGATGAAGTACTTCATCTTCTCCTTCAGAATCAATAATATAGCAGATCATTGTGCTTGATATGAATATGTGATAATCCTTACTTGTATGAGAGAAATTTTACTGGAGCAGAAAAAATAAAACAAGAACCACTGATTCAGAAAGATAGCACAAAAACTTCTTGAATCTTTCAAAACTACCAAAAATTATTAGAAACAAATGATAATTTGTTATCATTCACTTCCCTTCCTCATTCACTGCTTTCCTTCCTTTCTTTCCCTTTTCTCTTTATTCTTTTCTCCTTCTCTCTCTCCATTTCTTCCTTTCTTCCTCATCATTTATCTGTTTATGTATGCATACATGTCAATTCATTTGTACAGTTTCTATTTTTCAAATCTTTACCTCATTAAACCTTTAATCTTCTCAGTACACCCCCACCCCAACTCTTGGAAGATGACCTTTACTGATATTTTGTGGAGAACATAGATATCAGTTTAAAATTCAGACTTATTTCTATCTCTCAATCTATACCCCATTCTATTTAACCGTTATCTCTCAACTTATTTAAAGCTATTTAAATCCCTATTCTATTCTATTTAACTTCTATTTACATTGGAGGAGCTGTCTTCCCAACCCTCTATCCATCAGTAAACTTATTAACCAATCCCCCCTTTCAATTATTTAAACTCCTGTTGTTTTTTTTTAATGTATTAAACATCATCCTAACAACTGTAAATTTTCTATGAAAGGATTCTGTAATTCCTTTGCATTAAAATAAAAACAAAAACAGAAAAGCCTGTCCTCCCCTCCATGACTTCTGAATCCCAGTTATACTTTCTCTCCCCCTTTTTACAATTTTCTCTGAAGATTTGTCTCTATTTCCAAACTTCCTAGCGAGTCTGGAAGATTCTTTCGTACCCATATTGTTAAGTACTCTGTTACTCAATGAACACAGCACTTCTTTATTTTTGCATTGCTGAGTGAAATGGACGCAACTTAGTGCTCATCTGTTTAGGTTTCTTGACCTTTGACAGTGACTACTCTCTCCATCATAAGCATTCTTTTCCTTGGATTTCATGACATGATATAAACTACTTTTTCAGTTCTTTTTTCAAGCTTATGTTAGCAATCCTCTGGACTTGGGCCTTACAGACTTTTCTCATTTGAGATCTGCTGCCTAGGCAATCCTTTTATATCCATTACTTCCATCGTCCCCATTTATATATCAGATTTACAAATTTATTTTTCTAGGTATATCTGAGTTCTACAGTCTAGACTGATTTATGTAACTACATTTCTATTAGATGTCTCAAAAATACCTCAAATTTAATATGGCCAAGGCCATATTCATGGTGTTCAACTCTAACCGGTCCTCTTCCCATGTTTCCTGTTTCAATGAGTATCTTTTCACATAAGTCTTAAAGCTTGGTGGTCTCATTATCTTTTCCAATCTTATGCCTCCTATCCTGTCTATCACTGTTGATTCTACCACCTAGGAATCCTAATAACCATTCACTTCTCTATTATTTCCAGCTCTCACCATTGCTTTTATGGGCTCATTATCAGTTTACCTGAAATCTAGCATTTTCTTCTCTTAATCTCCCCATTACAGACAAAGTAATCTTTTTATAGAGAAAATCTAATCCTGTCCCTTGTCATAGTTTAAAGGTTTACAATAGATTTGTGTTGCTCTTAGGAAAAAGATTAAACTCTTTAACATAGTCCATACATATTTAGATAGACTCTCTTCAATCTACCTCAACATTTACATGTGGAACTATTTTCCTTTCCAGCACTTCTTCCTGATACATGGTCTTTGTACATGCTATTCCCACTAAATGGACTGGGTTTCCTGAAAATTCTTCAAGTAAACTCTTGTTCATATTCATAAATCAGCTCAATTATCACTTCCTCAGGGTAGCTACCCATGACCCCCTTTGATTAGAAAAATAAATCTTATATATATATACTATCAGAGGCCTACATTCCTCACTTCTCTAGTAGTTGTGACAATTGTTATTTTACAAATAATTATGATTCGTTGGTTAATGTCTGACTTTTCTACTAGACTACAGGCTCCATGAAACTAAAGACTGTGATTTTTTTTTTTTAATTTGACATATTCCTGGTATCTACCACATTTGTCTGGCATAGATTCATGATCAATAAAAACTTGCTTCATATATGAATGAAGATGGAACATTTACTGGATACTCATTATTCAATTCTTATAAAGTCTCTTCTATTCTTTAGCATTCCTGACAGAGACAGACTTTTACAGAATAAAAAGAAAATGGTAATATTAAAATTTATTAAATATTTTAGCACTGATAAAAGATTTATATCTTAATAAATGATTACTTCAATGATTAAAATAAGGTTCTTGGTTTATTAATTTGTTTATATTTATGTTATTTGCCATTTGCTAAGGTAATCAAGAGTCCACTACAGTAGGTTCAATATTTTACGCAATATTAATATATGTCAAATGCTTAAAGAAGAAGTGATTATTTGAATTTTGAAGAATTAGTACTAAACCTGGAATATAAATAATTTTTTAAAAACTGTTCTAATTATACACTCAACATTTTCCTCAAAAGGTGATTTTTAAAAACCTACATTGTTTCAGCTTGTGAAAAGGAGATGAGTGGATACTATAAGGGGACATGGCTAATAAGCCATACAATAACTGAATCTTACTTAGAAGCATAAACTTATGCTAAAAAATTTTTGTTCTAAATTCATTCTGGGGATCCCTGGGTGGCGCAGCGGTTTGGCGCCTGCCTTTGGCCCAGGGCGCGATCCTGGAGACCCGGGATTGAATCCCACGTCAGGCTCCCTGCATGGAGCCTGCTTCTCCCTCTGCCTATGTCTCTGCCTCTCTCTCTCTCTGTCTCTCTCTGTGACTATCATAAATAAAAAAAATAATAATAATAAATAAAAAAATAAATTCATCCTGAAAAAAATGGTCATATCTCACAAATAATCATCTAATTTATGCTTGAATATAATTCCAAGGATATTATATTAGTAATACTAATAGTCACATTTATTTAATGCTTACTATATACTTAGTGCTATATGTTCCACATACATTATTTTACTTAATACTATTCCAAGTCAAATGCATTCTTTCAATATGAAAAATTTACATTTGAAATGTTTTAATTAGTATAAAGCTTTGAGCATATATGAACAGATACAAGTTCATATAAATCTAATTATAATTTAAATCTGAATCATAAATCTGGATAGGTCTACCTAACCTTTCAAATACTTGAAGAATACTATTTTATACCACAATTGGAAATACTATTTTAATGCTAAAAATAATTTGCTTATAACAATCACTCTTCTCAAAATATGATTTCCATATCCCTCAAAATACTGGTTATTTTCTTGCAAACAGTCTAATTCATCAATGTTTCCTCAACTGATATGAATAATACAGTTTTTGAAAATGAAATTGAAGCTTGAACCATTTTTACTAGGCCAATTACAACATTGCCTTATACTAAATTTAAGGTTTATACATTTAAAACATATTTTTGAAACTCTCCCCCCAAAATATATTTTTAAATGAGACACTATCAATCTAGAAGTTCTTATAAGTCCTATGCAATTGATTTGAAGTAAAATGTTAGATTTTATATTTATCTCTCATCAGTTTTGTTCTTTGGTTCTTTGATTTTTTTACATCTATCTGAAATATTTTGAATTGTTGACAATCAATCATTATATCTATGTCTTTTGTTAGCCTTGATTCATTTGGAAGTTTGAGAGGAAGGCTTTTAATTCTTCATCTGCATTACTAGTAAAATATTGATGAAAAGCATTGCAACTTGCCTATAAAGTTCTCCCCATTTTTTTTTAAAGATTAAAAAAAATTAAGATTTTATTTATTTATTCAAGAGACACAGAGATAAGGGCAGAGGCAGAGACAAGGGAGAAGGGAAGCAGGCTCATTGGGGAGCAATGTGGGACTCAATCCTGGGACTCTGGGATCACACCCTATCAACCACTGAGCCACCCAGGCATCCCATAAAGATTCAATTTATTATTTGACAGAGAGAGAGCAAGCACAAGCAGGGGGAAATGGAGAATCAGACTCCCCACTGAGTAGGGAGGCCAATGCGGGGCTCAGTCTCAGGGCCTTGGGATCATGACCTGAGCTAAAGGCAGAGTCTTAACTGACTGAGCCAGGCCGGGTGCCCCAAGTTCTCCCCATTTTGATGGGAGCTCATAAGTTAACACTTCAGACATTATTTTTTTAAATCACCCATAGGTATCCTCTATTATAGTGTCATCCAACCAGGCTACTCTATATGGTTTTTAAGTACTTTGTAAAAGACATTGAACTCAAAATACATGTGTAACTAACTCATGCTATCATAGAAGAAAATGATCTGCTTATTTGTTTTATCACCTATAACACATCAGATTAATAATCCATCCTATAATTTTACCAGATAATAAAATCAAAGTCACTGTTCATTTAGAATGATTTTTCTAATTTTGAATGTACTAATAGCCAACTGATAACATTCCCCTTTTTCATGTTTTGTACATAATATCCATAGTAGTGTCTGGTAGGAAGCGGTGGGAGTTGGAAGTTTTGGGAGCCAGACCCTGAGAATGATCAAGGGTCAGGGCAGAACCAGCTGATGGTGAAGCAGACCATACAGATTTTCATGAGGATGAAGCCTGTTGTCTGGAAGCAGCAATAAGGGGACTTTTTTTTTTTTTTTTCATGATTTCTTCACAATTTAAGTGAGAAGTTTCAATAGGAAATCTGCTTAGGAAAATTATTTTTGGGAGATTTAGATTTATTCCATAGATGAAGATGAAAACTTCAATTACAGTTTGATGTCAGAGAGTCAATTCAGAAGCACAATTATAAAGCTACTGATGGGGCAGCCCAGGTGGCTCAACAGTTTAGCACTGACTTCAGTCCAGGGCATGGTCCTGGAGACCTGGGATCGAGTCCCACATCAGGCTCCCTGCATGGAGCCTGCATGGAGCCTGCTTCTCCCTCTGCCTTTGTCTCTGTCTCTCTCTCTGTGTCTCTCATGAATAAATTAAAAATAAATAAATAAATAAATCTACTGGTGGATTTGGAAAAAACATAAAGGATTCAAGAGACCTCATGACTGCAGAATTTAGATCTAATCAGGCTGAAATTATAAAAAAAAAAAATTGAATGAGATGCAATCCAAACTGGAGGTCCTAATGATGAGGGTTAATGAGTTGGAAGAAAGAGTGATTGACATAGAAGACAAGTTGATAGCAAAGAAGGAAGCTGAGGAAAAAACAAAAAACAATTAAAAGACCATAAGGAAAGGTTAAGGGAAATAACTGATAGCCTCAGAAGGAAAAATCTACATATAATTGGGATTCCAGAGAGCACTGAGAGGGCCAGAGGGTGAGAAAGCATATTTGAAGGAATCACAGCTGAGAACTTCCCTAATTTGGGGAGGGAAACAGGCATTCAGGTCCAGGAGATAGAGCAGTTCCCCCTCCCCAAATCAATAAAAATGGTTCACACTTCGACATTTAATAGTGAATCTTGCAAATTCCAAATAAAGAGAAAAATCTGTAAAGGAGCGAGAGACAAGAGATTCTTAATTTATATGAGGTGAGGAGAACTATTAGATTAATAGCAGACCTCGCCACAGAGACCTGGCAGGTCAGAAAGGGCTGGCAGGATATATTCAGAGTCCTAAATGAGAAGAACATGCAACCAAGAATAGTTTATCCAGCAAGGCTGTCATTCAGAATAGAAGGAGAGATAAAGAGCTTCCAAGATAAGCAGAAACTGAAAGAATATGTGACCACCAAACCAGCTTTGCAAGAAATATTAGGGGGACTCTGTAAAAGAAAGAGGAAGCCCAAAGAAATAATACATAAAAACAGGGACTGAATAGGTATTACGATGACGCTATATTCATATCTTTTAATAGTTTCTCTGAATAGCAGCAATGTCCATGGTGGCCAAATTATGGAAGGAGCTTCAGTGTCCATCGAAAGATGAATGGATAAAGAAGATGTGGTCTATATATACAATGGAATATTACTCAATCATTAGAAACAATAAATACCCACCATTTGTTTTGATGTGGATGGAACTGAAGGGTATTATGCTGAGTGAAGTAAGTCATTCGGAGTCATAAATCATTATATGGTTTCACTCATATGAGAAATATAAAAAATAGTGAAAGGGATTATAGGGGAAAGGAGAGAAAATGAGTGGGAAAAATCAGAGAGGGTGACAAAGCATGAAAGACTCTTAACTCTGGGAAACGAACAAGGGGTGGTGGAAGGGGAGGTGAGCGGGGGAATGGGGTGACTGGGTGATGGGCACTGAGGGGGGCACTTGATGGGATGAGCACTGAGTGTTATACTATATGTTGGCAAATCGAACTCCAATAAAAATATACAAAAAATAAAATAATAATATCCATAGTAACTCATATGTCACCTCAGAAAATGCATTAATTCCCCTAGGATATCATTCATTTGGATTTGCAAATTTGAATTCATTAAAAGTATCTACCATGAGCTTCAATTCTCTTACATTTGTTCCCCTCCCCCCGTCTTTTTTCAAAGATTCTTTGCACAAAGTGGAAGGAAAATAGTTGTTGAAGAATTTTGGCACATATTTAACAAGTATTAGATCTATCTCTGCCTATCCAACTTCTTAAACCATATATTTTCTTCTCTTGCTCTTCACAAGAATGGACTGTTAATTGATTTTTAAAATTTCTTGACAGTTTGCTTAAATATTACTTTAAATTCTTTGGTCTTCAAAATAATGTCTTAGTGTAAAAATTCTAGGTTTCCTTGGAAGAAAGTACAGATTGAAGAAATGCTAAAGGAGGATGAAAAGAAGAGTGATAGAAGAATGTAGTTAATTAATGATATATAACATGACTTTGGGTAACTTGCCAAACTTTCATCATTTTAAGGTCACTCATCTGTACAATACGTGGATTGTAATTGGTAATATAAGAGCCCTTCTAATTCAAAATTTTAGAGCTAAAAATTATTTTTTCAGAACTTATTGTATGTTTGCTAATGTAAGAATATAAATTTTTTCATTCTAAAGATTTTAAATCCAGAAACTTTAAAGTTCCAACAGATCTTTCCAGGTAAATATAGTATATAAGTTATTATTATCCATAGGAGAAATCAAGGCATAAGTGCTGGAAAAGAGAAATAACCAGATTATCAAATTAATCACTAATTATTTACTTTGTCAATGTCAAGATTTTATGTATTTCTTTGAAAAGAAACAAATGTATTTTAAAATATCACTTTATAGATTGGTAGTTAAGTTTCAAATGCAAACATACAACAAAAATCCATTAGTTTTCAAATATACCACTGGAAAAGAATAAATCTCCAGTTAGACCAGTGAAATTCTTATTAAACTGACTTTCATTCTGAAATTAAGATCATACTAAACTATTCTACAAGATTTTAGAAGAACAAAGATTTATAAAGAAGACATTTAAATACAATAGGACAACCACTCTTGTAACTTCGGTAACATTTTCACATCTTTAACTTTACACTTTTACAGAGTACTGGTGAGCTCATTGAAAGAATGGCATTTATTTGATTATAACTTAGCACATTATAAGGCAATAATAGTCTAATTAAGATAAGTACTAAGGAGATTTTACTAATATCACTACTATTTAATATTTACATAGTGCCTACTACACACTAACTACTTTTCAGTGATTAATTCAATCAATTTCCACAAATATCCTGTGAGGTAAATACTATTATCTCCATTCTATAGATAGGAAAATTGAGACACAGAACTTGACCAAGTTCATACTACTAAGATCCAGGATTCTGACCTACTTACTTAGGTTGTCTCTAGTCTATGTTATTTAAACATAAGTACTCTTTCCTCCCAAAATAATTAGCCCTCTACCTCAGTATTGCTTTAGAAGAATCGATAATTTCTCACTTGATATAGGACTCCTTTACCATATGCCTAATTCATATACTTACACACACAATTTACATATATACAGATATAGAAATATACATACTATTGAGCCACTTGAAAATAGGTTGCATATATCATGTCACTTTATCTCTTAATATTTCAATGTTATTTAAAAATACAGAAGCACAGTATTGTTATCAAACTCAGGAGATTTAATATTGATTCATAGTTTAATCTGAAGTCTGTATTACAACTTTGTCATTTGTTTCCAGACTGTCTTAACAATTTAGTCCACTTGTCTTGCATTTAATTATTGTGTCTCTTTTCTTTTTTTAAAAAAATATTTAAATTCAATTTAGTAAACATATAGTGTATTATTAGTTTCAGGGGTAAAATTCAGTGATTCATCAGTTGCCATATAACACCCAGTGCTTATTCTATCAAGTGCCCATCACCCATTTACCCCATCTCCCCACCCACCTCGCCACCAGTGATCTTCAGTTTGTTTCCCATAGTTAAGAGTCTCTTATGGTTTGTCTCTCTCTCTGTTTTTATATTATTTTATTTTCCTTCCCTTTCCCTATATTCATCTGTTTTGTTCTTAAAAATCCACATATGAATGAAATCAAATGGTATTTGTCTTTCACTAATTGACATTTTCCTTAGCATAATACCTTCTAGTTGTAGCCACATCGTTACAAATGGCAAATGGTGTATAAAAGTGGTGTGTATGTGTGTGTGTGTGTGTGTGTGTGTGTGTGTGTGTGTGTGTATCCCACCTTTTCTTTAGTTATTCATCTGGCAATAAACATCTGGGCTCTTTCCATATTTCAGCTATTATGGATGGTGCTGCTATAAACATTTGGGTGCAGGTGCCCCTTTGAATCACTATTTTTTGTATCCTTTGGATAAAAACCTAGAAGTGCATTGTTGGGTTTTAGGGTAGTTCTATTTTTAATTTTTTGAGGACCTTTCATAATGCTTTCCAGAGTGGCTGCATCAGTTTACATTCCCACCAAGTGTGAGAGTCTTCCCTTTTTTCCACATCCTCACCAACATCTGCTGGAATCACACTGGAATGATCCATTCTCCAAAGGATGGATTAGTTCACCTGTGACACCTGAGGCCTGGTTCTTCATCTATCTTGTGGTAGGATAGTTCCTTCACAACTTTTTTGAGTGTGTGGAAATTGATCTAAGTTCTTTACTTTTACTCGATTGGAAGAGCTAATGATTTCATAATTTGTCTCTCATTGCTATTTTCGAAAATCAGGATTTTTAAATTTTTTTTTTTTTTTTTTTTTTTTTTTTTTTAGGATTTTTAAATTTAATCTACTATTTTTTCCGTTATTTACCTTATTATTTTCTACTTTTACTTCTGTTATTATCTTCCTTTTATTTTCTTTTGTTAAAAATTGTTGTATTTGGGGACACCTGAGTGGCCCAGTGGTTAAGCCTCTGTCTTCCGCTCAGGGTGTGATCCCAGAGTCCCAGGATGGAGTCCCGCATCAGGCTCCCTGAAGGGAGCCGACTTCTCCCTCTGCCTGTGTGTCTCTGTTTCTTTCTCTGTGTTTCTCATGAATACATAAATAAAATCCTTTAAGGGCAGCCCCGGTGGCGCAGTGGTTTAGCGCCGCCTTCAGTCTGGGGAGTGATCCTGGAGACCCAGGATCCAGTCCCAGTCCTGCGTGGGGCTCCCTGCATGGAGCCTGCTTCTTCCTCTGCCTGTGTCTCTGCCTCTCCCTCTCTCTCTCTGTGTCTGTCATAAATAAATAAATAAATAAATAAATAAATAAATAAATAAATAAATAAAATCTTAAAAAATAACTCCTTTAAGTGGATTGTTGTACCTGTTCTAGCTTTTGGAGATAGAATTAAATGTTTATTTAAGTTATTTCATTTTTATTGATGTGGGTTTTTAAGACTATGGATCACTCTAAATATTCTTTATAGACTTGAATATGTAATGTTTTCATTACTACTACTTTAAGAAAGTTCTGTAATTCATGTTTGTATTTCTCCTTTCTTCCAATAGTCATTTAGTAGAAGGCTTTCTTAATTTCAGTTGGAAAGCCTTTTCTTTTTTTCTTATATTTTGATAAGAGAAATTTATTTATAATATATTCCCTGAATGGAACTTAATGGTGTTTTCCTTCTTTCTCTCTTTTTCTTTTTTCTTTTTTTATGGTAGTTTTTTTAAGATTGATTTTTGTCAATGTTCATATGCTCTTGAGAAGATGATATATTATCAGGATGTTGTGTTTGATATATATACAAATACTTTTGTTTATTGTTATTATTTATGTACATATTATTTATTATTGTGTGAATTTTGTTGTGCTTTTCTATGTGGTATGTCTTTGCCACTTTTCTTCTTTTGGTTTTAGAAAGGTTTGTACTTTTGCTCTAATGGTTAACTCCCTATTTGCACCTATCATTACTTCCATTTTTCCCCCTTTAAGCTTTTACTCTTTGATATTTCAGTTTTAAATGAAACCTGTGACTTTCACTTATTGCCTGCACTATAGTTAATGATAGTCTACTTCTCCCTTACTTTCCTCTTTTTCCTTCCATTATTTAATTCCACCCTTTCATTTTGAGAACCTATGATGATTTCCTAATTATTTAATCCATGTTTCTAACCTTGTCTTAGTATCAATTCTACAATTAAATATATCAAATGATCCTTACTAATCTTCTGTTATATCTTGGTCAATGAAGCTCATAGTCCAGTAGTTTCATCAGAAGCTCAATTGTCCAGTTTTGTCTTAGTGCTTATATATTTAAGACTGTTTTGGTTTTGTTGTTGTTGTTATTGTTGTTGTTTTTCAATAACCATGAAGGGGAGCTTGGATGGACACAAGATCCTTGGCTTACCCTTTCTTTTTTGAAGTTCTTGGGAGTGCTTCTATGGTGTTAGCTTGCTTTGTGTTTTGCTCTTGAGAAATCTGACAGTGGTTTAATTTTTTTGCCCTTTAAAGTAATTTGGTCTTTTTGCTTTGAGAATTTTTTCTTGTCTTTGAAGTCTAATAGTTTTACTAAGATGTATTTCAGAGTCTACTGTCCTGGATCAGCTTTTCTAAGACCCTAAGTATATTTAAATTTTTTTTTTCTGGAAAATTTCCTTAGAATATACCTAAGTATATTTAAATTTTTTTTTTCTGGAAAATTTCCTTAGAATATACCTTTAAATAGCAATAATTTCATTTTGTTGTTTTTCTTCTTTAGGAACTTCAAATATATATGTATGTTGTTTTGTCTATTTTTTTTACTTGATCCTGTCATTCTGAACTTTTTTAGTCCTTTTTTAAAATTTTTTAAAATATTTATTTATTTATTTATTTATTTACTTATTTATTTATTTATTTTTAGTCCTTTTTTAATTTTCATTCTCTTTGTGTTTTCCATCAATGTCATTTAATCTATTCTTCTTTGCCTATTCTCAGGCAACTTGAATTTATGTCTTCTGATTTTTTTATTTATGTCTCATATTGTTTTTTAATGTATACTCTGAGGTTGTTGGATTTATTTGTCATTTGACCATCTCAATGGCTAATTTTTGAATTTATGATTCTGTTTACTTTTTTCCTTTTAAGATTTTATGTATTTATTTATGGGAGACACAGAATGAGAGAGAGAGAGGCAGAGACACAGGCAAAGGGAGAAGCAGGCTCCATGCAGGGAGCCTGACGTGGGATTTGATCCCAGGTCTCCAGGATCACACCCTGGACTGAAGGCGGCGCTAAACTGCTGAGCCACAGGGGCTTCCCTGTTTACTTTTCTTTAAAAACAAACTTCAAATGATTGTTTGAGACACTTAATTTGATTTGGAGTTTAATGCACATTTTTATTTTTCTTTGTAGTTGTCTATGTGAGAAGAACTGATAAACCAAACTATATGGAGTCATGCTTTCTCTTCTTTTGAGACTAGTTTCAGATGGAATTTCTCCAATAATTTTTCAATTTCTGGATAATTTGTATACAAGATTCCTAGTTCAATAGAGCTTCCTTCTGTCAGTGTATTAACATCTGGTTTCTTTAATGGAGGATGTTTTTAGGGGGAGTTGGTATGTGTTGTTTCTGTTTAGTTTCTACAAGATCCTTAATTTTCCTCATTTACTTGCCCTTACTTTACCTTCATTAAAATGTCTCCACGGAGCACGTCTTCTCTATTGTCGCTTCTCCTCCAGAAGTAATGCATCCCTGAGAGTATTATCCTGACACACTTACCTTTTATTAGTCATTCCCCAAAGCCAGTGTTGTAGTTTACCAAGTTCCAGATTTGTGTTCCATGCATTAACACTTGGTATTAAGCCTTCTCTTTCTGAGGGTTATCTTCATGCATGTTCTCTGCTTGCTTCTTTCTTAGGAGCTCATTCACATGTTTCTTCTCCTCTCATCTCACCTATAGACTTGCAACCTCAGCTGGCGATCCAAATCTGTCAGGATTTGATTTATATCTCTCTACTTATAGATAATTTGAAGAATGTAGTTATCTCTGTGTGAGACTTTTTGTGGTCCTATCTGATTTTATCTATCTATCCTATCTATCTATCCTATTTGATTTTATCTCTAGTTGATTTTATAATTCTAGGGATGAGACATGGGAAGACTCAAATGCATGTGGCTACTATTACTCTTCCCCAACTTGATCTCAAATGACATTTACTTTTAGTCTTTTTTATAATAATTAAATGCATTTTGCCCTTTTTCTTAATAATCTAAAACATAAGAGTAATATAGTTGCCTCATGTTAAATAATTATTTTATTTCTGAAATAAAACCTTTTTGGTAATACTTGATTATATTTTAATATGCTGATGGGTCATATTTGAAAGGATTTTTTGGGGGATTTTGGGATATAGCCATATTCATAAGTGATATTGGTTATATTTTTAAAGATTTATTTATTTGTTTGAGTTCGAGAGAGTGAGAGACATAGCACATGCGGAGGGGTGAGGGGCAGAGGGAGAGAATCCTCAAGTAGACTCCCCGCTGAATGCAGAGGATGATGCAGGGCTCAGTTCCAGGACCCATGAGATCATGAACTGAGCCAAAACCAAGAGTCAGGCACTAAACCAACTGAGCCACCTAGGCACTCCAGATACTGTTTTCTTTTTGTGTTTTTGTGTCTGTTTCTGTGTCTTCCTCTGTCTTTCTGTGTCTCTCATGAATAAATAGATACATCTTAAAAAAAAAAAAGAATGTAGAAAATACATAATAACCTTTATAAATAATATAATTCTTGGCATATTTGAAATACAATTAGAATTGTTTTTCTTGAGTCAATTATAATGATGGGATGTTTTCCTTGACAATAATTCATTTCTTAAGATTTTTCAAATTAATTATTATAGAGGTGTATTTATTATCTACTTATACTGTGAAAATTTTCCTTACTTGTGATATATACACATACTTTCTTTCTATTATCTTTTCATGCATCCCATTCTATCAAACTAGACCTCCTGAAATTTATTTTCGTTTAGGTCTTTCAAAGAACTGAGATTTTTAACTTTAATCAATTATATGAATTTTATTAATTTTAAAGTATGAAGTTTTATTTTATTTTAATTTAAACTTTAATAGCTTTTGTTAGGTTTTATTATGTTATATGTTGAATGCATGGTTCCTTATTTTAATATAATAAATACATAGAGTTTAAAAACATTTGTTTAAGTAAAGTTTTGAGAACAAATTTTTTTGTAGTTCTTTATCTTTACTTTCTAAATAGAATATACTTTTAGTTTTTTATTTCTTCTTTGTTCTAAAAATAGTTTAGGAGAGCTTGTTCTTTTTATTTTTGTTCCTATTTTTAATTTCCAAATGGTTTGAAATTTTCTCTTTGTAGTTGTTTAAAATCCTGTTATTCATTTTAGTGTCAGTGTATTTTGAACAGGTAATTTGTCAGGAATCATTTCTTTTCTTTTCTTTTTTTTTTTTTTTTTGGTAGCTATAGAAATATGAAGTTTTAGGGAGTACCTAATATATTATTACATTTTATAATTTGCCTTTCAGTCTTCACTATCTACAGGAAACAACTTTATCTAAGTAAGCTTTATTAATTATACTATTTATACAATATATAAAAATAAATTTTACATATTTAATTTTTTAAAAATAATTTAACTATAATTAAAAATTAGCATATTCTATATAAGGATCCAAACTTAAGTTTCTTGTGAAAATTAGAATATGTAGCAATATATTTTTGTGGATGTGAGAGGCAGCTGTCCCTTTAGAAAGCACAGGAAATATCTAACTTACTTTAGCTCTCACCATGCAAGCACAGAAATATCTAACTTACTTTAGCTCTCACCATGCATATGTACTTATATCCAATTCTACTCATTTATCTTTACTTGTTCTCTGTTAAGTCTTTCAGTTTATAATCCTCCACTTTTTCCTGATGTTATTAGCCTACTGATTAGCACGGTAGATTACAAAAAACAGCTATAAAATTCTTCCCATTTCCATACACATGCCCCCTTACAATGTAACTGTATAGCTCTTCCTATGAAGTGGTGGAGTCTACTTCCCTATCCTTTTAACCTAGGATTAGCCAGTGATGCTTCACTCTGTGTGAGAGAAGTATTATGATACAAGTAGAGCTTTGAAATGTTTGCACAATGGAGCTTGCCCTTTATCTTGCTGTGTTTGGAACCCTGGACTACTATATGAATGAGCACGAACTTGTCTGCTGGAGAACAAGAAGCCATGCAGGGGATAACAGTAATGTTCCTGAGCCTCAACAGAGAGTGGACAGTAGAATGTTATGGTTTCTATTGAGTTCACGGCTTGCTCTTATCTGTAGTACTCTTCCAAATTAGCAATTAATAGAATTTTTTCAGAGCACCTGAAATTTCTTAGGACTCTATTTTCCTGAAATCTGACAATTTCTGGCTTATGGGAGGCACTCTTTCTTAATTTAGAAAAATGTTATATTTATTTGGTCTTATTATCTGAAATTTTAAAAAGAGAGGGTAGTTGCTTATGTTTGCTTAAAAAATGAATATAAATCTCAAAAATTGGGATCCCTGGGTGGCGCAGCGGTTTGGCGCCTACCTTTGGCCCAGGGCGCGATCCTGGAGACCCGGGATCGAATCCCATGTCGGGCTCCCGGTGCATGGAGCCTGCTTCTGTCTCTGCCTCTCTCTCTCTCTCTCTCTCTCTCTCTCTGTGTGTGACTATCATAAGTAAATAAAAATTAAAAAAAAATAAATCTCAAAAATTCACAAGTTTTATAATAGCATAGTTTGTAAAAATGTCTTCCATACTCTGTAGATACCCAAGAAGAATGTCTTGGCAAGTCTAAAACATAAGAAGTTAGTGAGTATTGTCAAATATTTATAAAGTTAAACATTTTCCAAGTTTTAGCTATTAAAAATGCAGGGAAATAAAAAAAATGCAGGGAAACAAATTTTCTAGCTTAGATTTATAGTGAAATGTGCGAATTTGTCAGGTAAGTTAAACTATATGAGTTCATTTAGCTCAAAATGGAAGATGGCTCCATGTAAGAACAAACCAGAACAGAAAAACATATATACTATAGCATTGGCTAATATGTTCACCATCAAAAAATAAGAAGACAAAACTAAGAAGAAAAATTGTAATGAAAATTGTAAAATCAATATTGTAAAATCAATATTGTAATTGAAATTGTAAAATCAATATTACAAATACATTCTCATTTTTAAAGGATCAAAATATGTAAAACCTGTCTATTCTCTTCATACAAGTAGAAGAAATACCCACAATATCACTGGCTGAAACACAACATAGAAATTCCATAGTTAACCAGACCCAGGCTGATAAAGCTTCCAGTGTTATAGGAATTAGACTCATTTTCTCTTCTTCCTCTGTTCTTCTCAGTACATAGCTTTCAATTCATGATTTAAGATGGCATTTTGAACTCCAACCATTATATTGCAGTTTAGTAAGAGGAGGAATGAAGAGGATCAGAAATAACAAGAATTTTCCCTTTAACAACATTTTCTAGAAGTTTTATATTATACTTCTATTTAATTTTCATTAGTTACACGATCATACTAGCTCATGAGAAAAGTCAGGAAATGTATATTGTGGCTATAATTCAGGAGTTT
Source organism: Canis lupus familiaris (assembly GCF_011100685.1). Taxonomy (NCBI): domain Eukaryota; kingdom Metazoa; phylum Chordata; class Mammalia; order Carnivora; family Canidae; genus Canis; species Canis lupus. The sequence goes on from NC_049253.1 coordinate 23,455,298, forward strand.
TTTTTTAAGAAAGAAGACAACAGGTATTTAAGGACAATTAGCAATCTTTTCCACATTTCCCCATAGGTAACCATTGTTTCAAAATTGATGCAAGTCCTTTAGGTTCTTTTCTATTTTTACATAATGTATATATTGTATATATTGTTTCTCAAAACTAATATGATAATAATAAATGTAATATAGCCTTGAGTAATAAACACAAACACACACACACACAGCTAGTCAGTCTTTCTAAAGGCTTCATAGAATTTTAAGCAAAAACTATTTTTGTCATCTTTAAATTTTCAGCAAATAGAAGATGGTAGGTACACAGCAAGTCTTTATTGATTATGATGATATTCTGATTAAGTTAATCATTTTCCCTTGAAAGATTGCTAGAACGCTTCCTTTTTCTTGCCTATTTTAATCAATAGATGTTTGATATTGCAATTTAAAGTATATTCAATTGAAAAATATTTCTTGGAGCTTCCCACACTAATATTTCCAGAAATTAGTATGTTTTATTATTTTAATAGATGATGTCTTGTCACTTACACCCACCATAATAACAAAAGCAGAATGATTAGTTTCAATGTTGTCAGTCTTATCTCTAAGCCCCTTCCAAGAAACTACATGACATTCCGTCCTCAACATTCTCTCTCTTCACCAGTCCCTATGCCCATTCACATAATGATCTAATTTTAAATCTTTTTTTTTTTTTAGAAATTTTTATTTATTTATGATAGTCTCACAGAGAGAGAGAGAGAGAGGCAGAGGCACAGGCAGAGGGAGAAGCAGGCTCCATGACTGGGAGCCCGACGTGGGATTCGATCCTAGGTCTCCAGGATCGCGCCCTGGGCCAAAGGCAGGCGCCAAACCGCTGCGCCACCCAGGGATCCCTGATCTAATTTTAAAGTCCTTCTAGGAACAGTTTAGTTTTCACTCATTCCAAAACCGCAGGGTTTTTTTTTTTTTTTTTCAGTTTAAATATTTCAGCATATATATATATATATATATATATATATATATATATATATATATTTGGATTTTTCCCTGAGTTCATGACATTTTCCATTCTGGAGCTTACCATTATTCTTTTCTTTGTTTTCCTTTTCCTTTTTTTTTTTTTTTTAAGATTTTATTTATTTATTCATGAGAGACACAGAGAGAGAGGCAGAGCCATAGGCAGAAGGAGAAGCAGGCTCCTCTTGGCGAGCCTGTTGTGGGACTTGATCCCAGGACCCTGGCACCAAGACCTGAGCTCAACCACTGAGCCATCCAGGTGCCCCTCTCTGTTTTTCTGTATCTCTCATATAGTATTTAAATATCTGTTTTATCTTCATAATCATAAAATTCTTGAGACAGGAGCCTTATTTTCATAGTCTCCTAGGCTCCTAATTTTCTCACTGTTTTGTCCATAGTAGATTAATAAAATAAATAAAATAAAATAAAATAAAATAAAATAAAATAAAATAAAATAAAATAAAAAGTGTTGACTTACTTGTTCTATGTTAAGTTGTAAGGGAAATATATGTTTTTATACAACCCTACGTTTTGGCAGGAAAGCAATTTGTTTCAGGCAGTAAACTGCCCAAGAATGTCTGTCATTGTGAAGAAGCAATTGCCTTTATGTTTTTTTCCATGTCTAGCCATTAACCAGAACTTCCAACTTGAGTAGCCTAGGTTTTAATGTTTTCAGTCCACATAATGGGGCACACCTCTGCATATGCTAGCTGGACAACTGTGTACAAGAAGGGTCACTACCTACTTACACTGAGGACAGATTTGAGGCTCTGAGAAGGTGAATAGCTTGCCCAAGGTCTTAGGTGAAAAAATTGTGGAGTCGGCTGCATCCACCATAGCATGTTTGCTAAATTTGATATAATTTTTTGCTTTGATGATTTCTGTATAATCTTTTTCTTTGAACTGCTTACCCAATATTTATTCATTGACCTGTTTAAAACAAAATTGGTACGTATGTGCTTTTAAATTATTACTCTTATTTTTCTGACTTTTGCCCCTTAGCAATATTCATATGGAGGAAGTCCTTAGGAGATAAAGATTAAGACATGGCAGTGGGTGTGCATGTGTATGAATGAGCATTCAAGGCATTAGAGATAATTATAAGAATCTGATGAATTCTCACACTAAATACATTGCAAAACTATTGGAAAGTTTTGGTATGATCTGACTTATATTTAAAAAAGTCTGTTTTTAAACTACTACTACTGTGTTGTAAATAGATTATAGTAGCCACAGTAGCCAAACAGGCTACTGTGTTGAAAATAGATTATAGTAGGAAAGAGCTATAGCATGGTGAATAGTTAAGAGATCATGGAAGCAGTCACAAAGAGAAATGGTGGCTTGCACCAGTGAATAGTGGTAGATTGGTGAGAAATGATTGTGTTTAGAATATATTCCAGATATACAGCCAGAAAAATCTGTTGATGCATAGAGTATGAGGTATGACAGAGAAAAGAGGAGTCAGGGCAAGTTACGGGTTTTGGACTGTGTAAACTGAAGACTGGAGTTGCCATATACTATGACAGGGAAGGCTGTAGGTAGAATTGGTTGAGGACAGTGAAATGAGGAATTCTGTTTTAAACATATTATGTTTGGGATACCCATTAGACATCTAAGAGAAAATGCTGAATAGGTAGCAAGAAATAGGAGTCTGTGGTTCCAGTCAGAGATCTGGGCTAGAGAAATAAATTTGATAATTAAATTCTTGGGACATGTGGGTGGCTCACTCAGTTAAGCATCCGAGTTAGTTTCATTTTAGGTCAGGATCTCAGGGTCGTGAGCTCAAGCCACACATCAGGCTCCACACTGGATGTAGAGCCTGTTTAAAATTCTCTCTCTTCTTCTTCCTCTTCCCCTCCCCCCTTAAAAAGTAAAATAAATAAAAATAAATTCTTGAGACTGGATGAGTTCACTAGAAGCTGAAGAATAGATAGTAAAGAAAGTCCTGGATGTGTGTTGGATCTCTCTCTCCATATCTAGTCCCCACCTTGCCCTACCTCTTATCTAGTTATCTAGTTCTTGGAGAATAAGAACTCTATGTTTGATATTTTATGTATTCCCCACAATGCCAGCCTTACTTTAGGCCCCAATAAGTAGTTACTGAATGCTGAGTGAGAAGCACACTACAAGTTATTTATAAATTGCAGTGGTTCAGGCATTCATCCTGCAGCATTAAAAGAGATTTAAAAATAATACTATTTCCCAAGAGGGAGTGTTGCCATCTTCAAAGAAAAGGATCATCTGAAAGAGTTTTTTAGTCATGCAGAGACTTTCTCAACTTTCTGAGAGGTCATCTTAAGGCTGCTTATGCTCTAAGAACAGAGCATATAGAAGCAATCTCTGCCTAAAATGCTCAAGCTGCAAAGCCACAAGTCAATGAAATGCAAACCAAGGATAATGACTAGAATTGAGTGGATTTTTATTTTCATTACAGTAAAATTTTCAATCATTCTAGAATTCACTTAAGATCACTGTTATAGATGCTTTTAGAGCTCCAGATCAGGAGAATGTAACTTCTTTGTAAATGAGAGAGAACTAGCTCCCAGGAAGAGTTTGTCTGTGAGAAGTGAATTTATACTTGCTATTCTCCTAATGATTCTGTACAGGATTATGTAAAATATGAAATTAATAAGAGATACATTCAGATATCCTTATACAGGTATCAGAAGCCTCTGTGTTCACTTTCTCCCTTGATAGTGTTGTCTTATTAGATGCTCAGTAGTTCAGGTTTTTTGCTTTTTGTTTTTTTTTGTAATGCTTATTCATTTGAGAGAGAGAGAGTGTGCAGAGAGGAGGGTCAGAGGGAGAGGGATAAAGAATCTCAAGCCAACTCTGCTTGAGAACAGATCCCAACAAGGGGCTCCATCTCATGACTGAGATCATGACTTGAGCTGAAACCAAGCATCAGGCACTTGACTGACTGAGACACCTAGGCATCCTTGTTCATTTGTTTTTTAATCAGGGAAATCTTTATTTATTTTAAAGCCTGTCAGTATAACATCATTAAATTACAAAAAGAAAACTTAAAATGATTAAGACTTAAAACAACTGAAATATATAGTATCCAAATGGCAGCAAGAGTAAACTCCAATTATCTCTCAAAGTATGGTTCTATTTCTAAATATTCTTTCTGATATTAGTATATGAATTAAGAGCAAATTCATCAAATGAGGTTGGTATAGTCATTGGTAGATGTGAACAAATTTTTAAAAATTCCAAATACGGTTTCGATACTATAATAAAGAGTGTTTCTGTTTTGCTTCAATATATTTTTAAGGATTTTATTTATTTATTCATGAGAGACACACAGAGAGAGGCAGAGACACAGACAGAGGGAAAAGCAGGCTCCTTGCTGGGAGCCCTGTGTGGGACTCGATCCTCAGACTTCAGGATCACGCCCTGGGCTGAAGGCAGGCGCTCAACTGCTGAGCCACCCAGGTGTCCGTGTTCCTCTTCAATATTAAAGTTGATCTTTGTATTGAGTAGATAAAGTACTCAACATTGCAAAACACAGAGAAAGAGAGCATTCATTCTTTATTGCATCAACAACATTCCTAGGCCACAATAAATTTTTATTATACTCTTTTGCTTGTGCATATTTTTCTGTTTATAATTTCCAGATTAACACAGAATGATCATCCTAATGGAATTAGCATCCCAAATAAAAATGGCCAATCAAGCTAAACCCAATGCCTTAAGATTATGTCCATAGAACCGTATAGAATGTCATGGTTGAAATGTTCTTTGAAAATTACTTAGAATATCCTCACTCAAATCTGCATTCTCTTTTTATGCCTGGAAGTTATCTTGCTTATTAACTTTACCCCCAAACCATGACCAGAGACAGATGAAAATCTAGGTAATAGACGTCAGTGGGAGCCAACGGTGAATTTCAGGATTTATATATCTTCTACTTATAAGATTTGCTCATTATAGCCCTTGTCTTTATATCACCTTGGCTTGGGCTGATGAAGTAGTCTGCTAATTTATATGCTATAATCCACCACATCTTTTAAATTCTATACATATTTTACTGAATTTTGGTTTGTCTGTGCCTATAAGTTCTCTTTAAACCTGAGAGGTATTCCTGGACAGTATCATTCCCTTTGGCAAATACTCTCTGTTCTTTATATTTGATTCAAGACTTATTATTCACTAGTTATCTGTGCTTGCCATCTATTAGACCAATTATTTAATGATTCAAGTACTTAATCTGATTGAATTGCTCCTTACTGTTTGCAACGTCTGCCAATTAAATATCACCTGCAAATTTAGAAAATTGCCCCTACATCCATTCACTAAGTCATCTGCATCTACACATTTTATTTCCCTTCACAGATCTTTTATCCTTCATCAGTGTTAAAATCATTCCTTATCAACAACAAATATAGTTGGCCATTTTTTTTTCTTCTCTACTTACACACACAGAACTTATACGATCCCCCACATCTAGGCCCTAGCTCTATCCTATATGTATATACAGTGGACTATTTTTTAGCACTCACCATTCAGACATATAACCATGTGTTCTCCTAACCATATGTACTTTTTGAACTTCCTGCCTGACTATACCTGACATACTCTGGGAAACTCAATTAGTCCATTAATACCTGTCTATATTAAGAATTAAAATCTTAGTCATTGCCCAATTTAAATTCTCTATAGGGACTTATCTTCTCTATATGTTATTTTGTTCTGACTCCCTTTGCAAAGCTACCTTTTTATTTCACAAAGCCTATATGCACTTATCACTCACTGTAAGGCATATGTGCAAGGAGGAGTTGTTTGCTGAGTGAGGTTTTATTGGTGCATACAGATATTTTCAAGGCCAGTAATGAAAAAATATAATGGAAATATGTAAGGATTTATTGTGATCATGCAGCATATCTGTCTTTAGGCATCCTACTAAGAACCCTCTTCATCTACAAGCCTCACTTCTCATACACTGCCTTCTCCTGATCCCTGTGGGTGGCTTGCTTAAAAGGCAGCTCCAGCCTTTATCCCAGCTCATTACTTCTGCCTTGTCTTAGACCAAGGGAATCATTCCAAACCTAACTTCCTAGGGAATGGAGATGACAATGGTGATAACTGTCATGCCTCCTGAAACTTGTTCTGGTGGCACTAACAGGTCCAATTTTATGGGCCTATCTTTACACCTGATGTCTTCCCAGCTGCTCCTAGCACTCCCCTCTCCAGTGTGGATGAGAAAGAGGTCAACTCACCACATACTCAGGTCTTCTGAACTCTCCTTCCAACATGATCTCTCTCTTCCCAGCAAGAATAACATCAGCCCTCCTTATCCAGGCTCAAAAGCAACAATTTAGGACCTTAAATAACCATTTAGTGCATGATCTCCAAGTTAATCCAACACTCTCAATTTCATCTTTATAATGGAAGTGAGAGGAAAATCTGTATTTCCTACACTTTTGGGCCCTAGACATCATGCATATGGGTTTCAGAGGAATATTTACTAATTGCTCCTAAATAGTTGAATTGGGATGTTCTTTAGATAGCACAAATCAAAATGTCTATAGCCAAGCTCTATACTGCAGTTGTCCTTTACCAGACTGCTGTCCTTCTATATGCCCTATTTCTGTCATCAAGTGTCCATCTGCTCATTCTCCTCTGCCAAATTTCTCACCAAATTTAAATGCTTCCTTTTTCTTCTCCTCCAAGTTATAACTTCTGGTAATCATATCTTGGAATATTGATTGTCTTCTCAAACTCATACTTTTTATTAATCTCCTATTGCTACTATTTTAGTTTAGACGTGCCTCTATTTCTCTCTAGATTGTTGCAAAAACCATTTGTCTTTTTCCTCCTTCACTCCATGAATCCTTGGTCCGACCTCAGCTATCTTTCTTAACCATAAATTAAATCTCATTTTTTCTCTTATATAAAACCTTTCATAATTTTCAGTGGCCAAATGATAAAGTCTAAACTCTTTAAAATGGCAAACATGATTTTATACTTATCCCTATTGTTCCCTTTCACACTCCTATTCATCTTTGAGACCTAGCTCAAATTTCTCCTCTTCTGTGAAATCTTTTTAGCTCCCCAGGCAGGGATTGTCACCTCACCCTTGTGTTGCCATGATATCCTATATCTATTACACTATATAGTATTTGTCACATTGTGTTTTAATTATTTATTTACACATGTGACTTCTGTGTACACTATGAGACCTTTGAAGACAGGAATAATGTCCACCATTTCTTTTCATATATGATGCTAGGCATGGTGCCAAGAATATAGCATGTATTCCAAAACGTGTGGGGATGAACAGATGAATATAGGGCATTCTGCTTGGCATACGAAATAAATACAACCTTAGCCTTCTGGTTTCCAAAAATGCAAAGAAAAGGTCTCTCTCTGTCTTTATCTCTTTCTCTATCTCTGTGTGTCTATGTTCCAAAAAGATAGTTGGAAAAGAAGCGGAATACATGTACTCAGAAGACAGGATTGCCAAGAAATGGGAATGGTTTGAAAGACTTATGGTTAGTGAGTGTTGAAAATTTAGGAAGATGAACTGAGTAAAGACAGTCAAGGCATATTGAAGCTGAATGTGATCTATATGGAATGTGATAAAATGTAAGAAGGAGGTGAGACACAGATTGCAGAAAATAATACATGCTTCTCAGGAGTTTTAGGTTTTTTTAGAAAGGGAAAGAATGGACAGGTTTTTGAGGAAGAAGTGAGTTTTGGAAAGTTTAGAAGTGTAAAAGTTTTTAACCACTCTCCAAATCCTTCTCCATAAATAATCTTTTTTCTTGTCTTCTACTCATACCCATTCAAACTCCATCTGAAACTTCTTTAAATGGGCAGGTCTTAAAAACTTGTGTTGACCTGTTTCTATTATTTTCCTCATGGTCATGTGACTTGGTTTATTAAAATGATTTTCTGGCAAAACTTACACTAGAACTCTCTTCCCCTCTATATACCGGTAAGAGGGTTAAGCACTGGTCTCTAGATACAAACTGCCTGAGTATGAATTATGAATTCTCTACAACTTGGCTGAGTGACCATGGGCAAGCTTCTTTACCCTTCCTAACTCTTTCATTATCAGCAATATTGGGATACTAGTAGTGTCTACCTCATAGAGCTGTTGTGAGTGCAGAGAGCTAATAAATGCAAAGTATATAGAATTGTGTCAGCAATAGTAAGCTTGATATAAATGCTAATAATTACTATTTGGTCAATTTCAAACTGTTTCTTTTTTTTTAATTCCCTTTGGTACCTGTGTTAACTGCCAATGCTGTCAAATATATTGTTGACTGAAATATGTACCTCTAATTTAAGGATTACACAGGCATATACTCTCTTTCTAAAATAAATAACATCTAAGAAAAAAGAAACAGGCTTATAAAATGGTTTTAAGCTATATAACACAGATTTTTTTCCTTATAAAAGCACTATTTATATTTCATATACTTATCTTTTTACAATCTCTTTTTAAAAATATTTTACTTATTTTTTTCATGAGAGACACCAGAGAGAGGCAGAGACATAGGCAGAGGGAGAAGCAGGCTGCCCAAAGGGACCCTGATGTGGGATTCCATCCCAGAACCCCGGGATCAGGACCTGAGCCAAAGACAGATGTTCAACCACTGAGCCACCCAGATATCCCTTTTCAAAAAATTTTTAATTTCCCTACTCTACTATAGTACATTCCCTTGTAGATTTATATTGCCTATCAGTAGGTTTCCTGTTTTGAAACTCTAACTTCATATCTTTTATAGCTTTACCTTCTGGTGTCTCAGGGATTTTCTCATGGATTTTATGACCTCTCCATGTAGCACTGAAGTAGTAAAGCTAACAATTCATCATAATTTTGAAAATATTTTCTGGCCTGTTGTTTGTAATTTAGTTTAGTTATTATAGCTTTTGATTCATTGTTGTTTTAAATTTTTGTGTACATGTAACTACTGATAGCTTCCATGTAATTTATCACATTATTTTAAACCTCTGAACGATATTTTTTCTTTTGCCTGCCTGGTATCCATTCTCCCCATAGTCTGATAAGAGCACTCGGATGTTCTTGGGGGAATCAGCACTCTCTGATGCTTACTTCATTTTTACATTGAACCTCAGCACTTGAGGTCCACACTTGGAGCAGGCCTGGCACTGAGGATGCTGCCCTTCCGGCTGCCGGCTCAGCGCTGACGCATGTGTAGAACTGAGGCTCTTTGTTATAACTATTTGTAAAAGAGAATCTGTGTTCATACTGGGAGAGATAAAAGAATGAAATCTAAGTCTGGACCTGCAGAAAAATCGCTTTGCTAACAACAAAGGAGAGCCTGCCCAAAATTGAAACAACACACACAAAAAAAGCAGTGTTGAGAGATGTAAAGAAAGTGAGCAAGGCCTGAGGAAATGAGCTTGGATCTCCTTCCCTGGATAGTTGTGGACCACTCAACTATCTTTTTTCTTTGTTAGCGGATGTCGGGGAGGTGATGGTAGGGAGGGGGGGTGGGGGTAGGGGAGGGGAGGGAGGGAGGGGGGCGGGGGTGGGGGGGGGGAGGGGGGGGAGGGGGAGGGCGTGGATGAATGGCTTGGCAGCCTGCTTCCTTCCATCCTTCCTTCCTTCCTTCCTTCCTTCCTTCCTTCCTTCCTTCCTTCCTCCTTCCTTCCTTTCTTTTTCTTTCTTTCTTTCTTTCTTTCTTTCTTTCTTTCTTTCTTTCTTTCTTTCTTCTTGTTAAAGATTTTATTTACTTATTTTGAGAAAGAGAGAAAGAGAAAGCTCATACATGCGGGCAAGGTGGAGGGCAGAAGCAGATGGAGAGAAAGAATCTCAAGCAGGTTCCCCTTTCAGGGTGGAGGTGGGGCTAATCTAATGACCCTGAGATCACGGCCCTGAGATCATGACGGGAGCCTAGCTGAAACTAAGAGTCCCTGGCTTAACTGATGGAGCTACCCAGGTGCCCTGTCTTTTCACACCAGCTGAGCTGTCATTTGTAATCAAAGACAATTAATTAATCTAGTTTGGAAAATACAGGAAGGTTATTTTTAAGATAGAGAATTCCTGAACCTGTTTTCAATCAGTAAAGGAGCAAAGATGTAAAAGAAATAAGAGCAAAAGAAGGTAGAGGAGCAATTTAAATTTCATTTCACGCTGATCAGCCTCAGATGCATCTATCCACCCCAGATTCCTCACCTGAACTCTAGACTCATATTTTAAAATGCCTGTTTTATTTTCTGTTTGGACAACTCTAAATAGTTGTTAAGAAGACGGGCTCTGAAGTCAAACAATTTCCACTCATACTCTAGTTCTTCTACTAATTAGCTGTGTTCCTTGAGCAAGTTGCTTAGACTCTCTGGGTTTTCTTATCTATATAATGAGATTAATAGTTGTATCGATTTCACAGAATTGTTATGAGGATTGAAGGAGTCAGTACCCATGAAGCTTTGGAATAGCACCTGGCTATTTAAAATGTTAGTTACTATTTTTACTTATTTCCAAAATACTAGTTTTGATTCCACACTCCCCACTCAAATACTCCTTTCCTTAGTTTTCTCTGTGCCAGTAAATGGCCCCAGTCTCACTTGGATTATAGTGAAGTAGGAGTGACTGAATATAATGCAGTATATAATTCATGGACTAAAAGCTTAAAATGATGGTTGCAAAAGCCCAAGTTTAGCCTCTCAATAAAGATGGAAACTTCTTTTAAATAAGGCCAAACTGAGCAGGCTTGATATGTTGATTGATTTAATTAAAGAACAATGAGATGCCATTGAAAGATTTTAGTTAGAGAGGTGGTATTACATAATGTCTGTCTTAGAGTATCATTTGACTGCTATTCATTCTTTTAAATACAAATATTTTCTAGATAGTGAGGTTTCAATGTTAAACCAAATGTATAAAATCTTTGCCTCAAGTAAGCTTATATTTTATCAGGGAAGACAGAACAAAGAGTAGGAACATAGTGAGACAGTGATATGTGTTTCAAATTACAATAAAACAGGATAAGGGAATTCATAGTGCAAAGGATAAGAGTTGTTTTGAACAGGGTGGTGGTGGAAGGCTTCTCTTATAATTTTTCAGCAGAGACTGGAAAAAAATGAGGTGGAGGAAAAGAGATATCTGTGGAAGTGCATTGTAGGAAGATGGGATGGGAAGTACCAAAGGCCAGCTTCAGCAAATGTGAGGAAGAGCAAGAAACTCAATAGGCTTGCAGCATGATAACTGAGAGAGATGAATGAGGTCATAAAGCAGGTGAGGAGAGCAGAACATACATAGTTTAAAGGATGTTTTTTACTGTAAGAATGGGAAGGCTCGCAAATGGCTTTCAGCAGAGGAGTGACTGGATCACTCTGGTTACTGTGTTAAAGATATGTTGAAAAAGAAAAAAAACAATCTTACAAAAGACACTGATAAAAACAAAACAAAACAAAATAAATGAAAATATATTGAAGACAGTCAAGAATGGGAAACGAGAAAATTACAGGAACTCTGACTGCAATCCAGAGGAGAGAGGACTATGGCTAGAAGTAAGGTAGTGAGTGGAGTCAGAAATGGGGAAGCATGGGAACAATGGAAGTCTTTTTCTGCTGCTGTGGCTGAGAAGATAAGATATAAAAAGCCATGATTAAGTGAGAAGATATCTTTGGCTTTGCTCTTTCTCTTTACTCTTCCTCATTTAATCTACCAGCAAATCCTCTTTCTCTTTGCTCTTCTCATCTAATCTATCAGCAACTCTTGCCAGTCTACCTTCAAAATATACATTGAACTCATTATTTATCTATTTTTTTTAATGCAGTACCTGCAAAAGGTTTTACAATCTATCAGAGTCAGCAGATAAGATGAGGCCCATTTGCCTTCCCTGCAACACATTCCTAATTCTTTTTCTCATTTAATCTTCACAGTACCTGAATTCCACAGACATGGACACCACAACTCAAAGAGATTAAAAACTCTCAGAGGCTCATACAGCTATGTGTTACCAGTATCCACAACTAATGTCTGTTTCAATCCAAAGATTATGTGTTGCCACTAAGGATCAGAGAGTAAATGCAAGGATTTGGAGGCTGAAATAAGAAATCTAGGGACTAACAGTAGATTCTCAGTCTTTGCAATAAGCCACGAACTTTAACAGAAAATGAAATGAAAAAGGTGTCAAGGATGGTGAGTGGGACTAGGAATAGAAATTTGAAAAGGTTGGAAAATGTTTGGAACAGCAACAATGGAGATCAAAACAAAGAATGAAAATCTAATGAATTAAAGAACACTGGAGAATCAGTGAAAGCTCTATTGATGACACTAGCTACTATGTTACTGAAATGAACCAGTTGGTCAGGTGCCATGACTTCCATAACAATAACCTGTTATCCATGTGCACAGAAAATGAAACAGATCACAGAAAACAGATCACAAAAAATGGGAATGGAGATGAACAAAGGAGGCAGAGAGAAATATCAAGAACCTGAGGATATCTTGGTCAAAAATTTATTCTTATTTTGAGTGAGAATTTCCAGAAAATGAAAATACCCTTCCATCCCTTCACGAGGGCAATGAAGTTTGTCTGTTTTCTCAGATTCAAGAAATCTGATTTCTGTTATTATGAGTGAGACTTATGCATGCTATACTTTCATTTTGCTTTGTTTTGTCAATTGCATGTGTATGCTTTCTAAAGGGGAGATTTGTCTTATCAGCTACACCAGACAGACTTCACAATATTTTCTTCGCATGCACTGAAAATTTTGATACCTGGCTAATTATTCCTCTTCACCCCAAAATCTACCAACTTCCTAACAGATTTCAGTATCTATGTAGATACCCTGCACAGCTATTATGTCTTAAAAGTAGGCTTTATTTTTTAAAGCAGTTCTGGGTTTATGGGAAAACTGAGCATAAAGTACAAAAAGTTCTCATATACCACTCCCTTTCTCTGGCCTGCGTTTCCCCTGAGCACAGTTTTGTTTTGGTTCTGTTATTAATATATCATGTTAGTGTGGTGCATTTGTAACAACTGATTAACCGATATTGATGCATTATTAACTAAAGTCTACAGTTTACATTAGAGTGCAATCTTTCTACGGGTTTTGGCAAATACATAATATCACATATCTATGACTACAGTATCTTGCAGAATAGTTTCACAGCTCTAAAAAATCTCCTGTGCTCCACCTATTCATCCTTCCTCTTGCCCCATTTTGGGTCATTTTTCTTTTTAAGGTTTTATTTATTTTGAGAGAGAGAGAGAGAGAGAGAATGAGAGCCAGTAAGAGAGAGAGCACAAAAGGGGAAGAGGGGCAGAGGGAGAGGGTGAAGCAGACCTCTCACTGAGCAGGGAGTCCAATGTGGAGTGGGATCCTAGGACCTAATCCTAGGATCCTGGGATCATGACTTGAGCAAAAGGCAGATGTCTCACCAACTAAGCCACTCAGGTGCCCCCACCCCCTGCCTTTTTGCACCATTTCAAACTGCAATTTCTTTGGTCTCCTCTAATATTCCGCCATTATCTAAAAGGTCAGAATCTGCATTTTATCCCTAGAATGTCTAGATTTCAGTCTCTGGTTACCTATCTTTATCCTACTAGCTCTTTCATATCTTCATACAATTTATATTTTACCTGATTTTCAACCTCAGCTTGACATTCTGATTAATTTTTCGAAAATTTTATCCAGATCTATCTCCCCAGTCATGATCATGCTCCCTGGAACATTTTAGCTTTTCTTTCATCTCGCTTCTTGCTATGTTTATCCACCACATCTCAACCTTGATATGGATGTTTTACTTTTCTCTGCTCTTTCACTAGGGTATTTATTTAATCCTGGCTAAAGAAAGTCACGCTATTGTGCAGATTAGCAGCAATGAAAAGTGTCTTACACAAACTTCTGCTCAATCCTCACCAACACTGATTGATCCTTTTATCTATTTTTTAAGAAGATTTTTATTTATTTATTATGACAGAGACAGAGAGAGAGGCAGGGACACAGGCAGAGGGAGAAGCAGGCTCTCCACAGGAGCCCGATGTGGGTCTCGATCCCAGACCCTGGGATCATGTCCTCAAAGGTAGACGCTCAACCCCTGAGCCATCCAGGCGTTGCTCCTTTTGTCTATTTTGATTTAGCGTCACTATCATTTCCCTCAACAACTATTTCAAAACCTTCCACTTTCCTGTAGACTATTTCATAATACCTGTCCCCATTGTTGTCAACAGACTGAATCTTCTATTGTTATCAAGACATTTCAAATGATGAGATATGATTTTTCTCAATCTCCCAACCTCTTGTCGATAAACTTAAATATTACCAGACACATCCTTAAAATGTTTTTATCAGCATCAAAGAAACATCTTTATGCCATTAAAATCAATTCTCAGCCTAAACTTTTATTCTATCTTTCTTGGGATCTTTATCTTTCACATATTAACTTCCTTTTCTTACATTAGATTCTCCTTTATTTTTCTTTCTCAGTTTATAATTATACTCAGGTTTCTCTTAATCCAAAAACAAACCAACAAAAACTACACGAAAACCAATGATGTTTCAAACTATTGTTTCTTTCTCTCTTTTTATTCCTATCTAAACATTCTGGAAGAGTAACGTATACGCATGTTGCTTTCACTTTTCACTTCCAAATTTTTCTTTTTCTTTTTTTTCCCCAAAATATTTGGCAATCTGGTTTCTTCCCCCATCCCTGCTACCAAAATTTTTGCAGCTGAGGTCACTAACAACTTCCAAAGAGCCAACCTAGTAGACATTTGACAGTCCCTATGACTTAGAAATTTCTGACATTGCTAGTCATAACTTATTTTTTTAAAGCTCTCTTAGCTTAACTGGCCTCTTCTCCTGTGGTTTGGTCATTCTTCGTTGCATTATTCTGGTGTTTTTTTTTTTTTTTTTATCAAATCTTTTTCTGTCAGTTCTTTTTTCAAAAAAATATTTATTTATTTATTCATGAGTGACACACAGCGAAAGAGAGAGGCAGAGACACAGGCAGAGGGAGGAGCAGGTTCCTGGCAGGGAGCCTGATGTGGAATTTGATCCTGGATCCCAGGATCACGCCCTGAGCAGAAGGCAGATGCTCAACCACCAAGCCACTCGGGTCTCCCTTTTTCTGTCAGTTCTTAAAAGTGGGGGTCTTCAGAATTTCATCCTAAGATCAGCCTTGTAATCTTCTTACTGTATGATTTCTTCTTGGCAATCTCATGCATTTTCATGCTACCAGCTACCACTCATGGTCTTATGACTCCTAAATATATGCCTCTTATTGGGCCTTTTTATTGAGATTGAGAGTCCTCCATACCTGTGAATATCCCACAAATATATCCAACTCATCCTTCCTAAGCTGACCTCATTCCTTTCCTCTCTAGATCTTTATATAGCAATCTCTTTCCCAATTAGTTACAAACCAACCTCTTATTTATTCATACAATGAACCTATGAATATCCTTAACTCCTCCCTTCCTTTCACCCTAGTCAGTGAATTCTGTTGATCTTACCTCCTGTAGGTCTCTGATTCCATATCCCCTCCCAACTGCCCTCATTCTCACTCCCATTAGCATCATAAGACAGATTCTTATCCACTTCTTGCTTGGAGTGTGATAAAGACCTCCTTCATCTTGGCCTGCTCCCCGTACTATTTCACACCTTTCTGCCTTTGCTTATGCTTCTTTGTCAGTAGTTACCCCTTGCTTTTTTGCCAGTCCCATTTCACCTGGATGATACAACTTGTTATCCTACCATGAGTATACACATCTCTTCTAGGCAGTTTGCCCTTACTTTACTGTCATGGCTTTCATAGTGTCCCATGCGTGTCTCTAACACTGCACATAACTGCACTATAACATAGTTATGTTTAATGTCTGTGTTTCCCATTAGGCTAAGAGGGCCATAAGGCAAAGAACTGTGTTTTATTTATCTTTATGTCTCTAGTCCCTAATTTACTGCATAGAATATAGAGACCGCCAATGAAACATCTTTATTATAACTGCTTTTATCTTAATCACACTTGCATTCTTCCATTGTACCTTGACCATGGCATTAATACTTTTAAATGGCATATGTTTAGAAATATTTACAAAACAGCCATATAAATACATGTTTTCTATGGTGAATGCATTTATGAATTAAAATACCTGTGACAGAAATATATTTATCTTTTAAGACTAAAGAACTGCCAGATTTCTTGTCAACCATTAAAAATCAGAAAACCTATATAGCTCAGTGCAGATAATTTCTTCTTTTCCATCTTGGGGACACTTTGTTCCTCAGGAAATGACATTATTGGCATTGAATCATAAATAGTAGTATCCCATCTTCTTATCAATTTCAGTATTATGATATATCTACCTTTGAAAAGGTTCTTTATGCTTCTGAAACTATGTAAGGAGGAAAAGTGACAAAGAAGTCCAGTATCGTTTGAAATGGGAGATAAGATTCTAAATACAGCTATTTTAACTTTGAAACATTACTGTAATTAGTTGCATGCTAAGTATAAATATTTCATCCCAATCTTACAGATCTATAATTTACTCTACTTGCTCTTCCTTCTGTTCTGTTTCCTGGGTTCTGGCTTCATTCCATTGTTATAACTGTTTTCCTTGGGGGTGAAACTCCTGCCATATAATTTAGCACTTGATATCAGGGTGAAGAAATATCAAACTTTTGCTTCATATAACCCTCAAAGGAATTTTTAAACTATGTACCTCTTCACATTTATAATTGACACATTGTTTACATTTGTTTAGACAACTGTAAAGTGTGCAGTTTCTAGACAGAATTGGCCATTTATCTGTTTCTCTCAACCCCACTCCTTCCATTTTTACTGTGCTATGTACTGTGAGCCTTATAAGGATGGGAATCTGTACACTACTTTTCCCAGGCTCCTCTGCCATCTGGCTCCTTCTTAATTTCTACCAGAGTGAAGCTGCTGAGATGTCAGAAGGAAGAAGAAAGAGCAGAGACTTCTGTTTTAAATGGTTATTTCAGTGGCTGTATCAGTAGTGGCAGGAGTTGATCCTTGACTTGGGCTTCTGAGGCAGAGGCAGCATCTTTGTGGCACCCCTGGTGAAGAGGCACTTCATTGCGAGATACGCAATCAACTGGAACAGTAGTGATTCCTGATGTCTCTATTTTACTCCTTCCCTTTGTGCTTCCCATTCCTTCTAATGTTTTTGTGATCAATCCCTGTATTCTCTTCAATTGCAATTTCAGGAGTAGTTTCTGTTTTCCTGGCTGTACACTGACTTATGTGTGTTCTGTTGTAAATATTGAAAATTTAAAATAAAATTGTCAAGTCATTCTTTAAAACGTATTCATCAGAACCTATCATAGTGATTTAAACCACCACTTTTCTGTAATAAGAGGAACATTTACATCATTTTTTAGAATTTTTGAACTATATTTGTACTGCATTCTAACCTCACAGAAGTTTTATCCAAATATGTGTGTGCTTAAATGTCTTTTTTTGATCACCAAATTATATATATTTTTGCAATAAAAATATGTATGCAAATTAAAATTAAAATCTCAAATAACCTATTATCATAAATTTAGGTTTAAAACATATCTCTGAACTGAGTCTCATTATATTTGTATACAATATATTGATTCATTAGCCATAAAAGTGAAACTTTACAACATTGATAGAGCTTTTATTTTTTTAATTAATTGGAACATCCCACGAGTCAATAATAATTATGGTTGAATGAGGTAGGAGTGAGCATCATGCTATATATTTCATTTTATATAAATCTTGTCCATATGAATGAATAAAAGAAAATGGAAGGAGTTTTTGGTTTTGTTTTGCTTTGTTTTTAGCAACGCCATTCAATTCCTTGAAATCATTCCTTGCTATATGTGGAAAGTTACTGTGATCTCTTCAACAAAAGAATTGTTTTTAGTGATCTAGCATTTGACAATATAAATAAATTCTTTTACTTTCTTTCTGTTGCTTTTAATTTTTTTTAGACAAAAGCATCTGACTTATAAAGGGATTGTAGTGACACCAGTGTTTCTATTGTGCCTTAGTTTGGTGCATCAGAGAATATTTATACCCAGAGCCACATGTCATGAAAAGATTTTGCATGCATGAAAGATATGGTCTTCTTTTAAAAAGTAGGAGAAAGGTGATTATATAAAGGATAAGGGAAATAAGAAACACCAGGGTCATGTTTTCAGGTAGATCATTTTTAGGAAAGATTACTTATAAAAATTGAGAATATAGAAATCTACTTCCTGTCAAGCTACCTGTATCAGTTTGCTCCATAAAAAAGTATTCTAATATAATTCAAGTGAGGCATAAGCCTAAATAATAGAATATATAGCTATTTTCTTAATTTTTTATATTTTCATCCTAAATTTTATATACTTGTTTTTTCCTATATGGTATTCCCAACTCTGTTCTTCCCCTTTAAACCAGAAGAAAATAATTTATTGGTCACATGAACCCACCCTTAACAATTTCTCTTGTTCTGATTAGAACATGTCTCTCAATTTTCTATTTCACATTGAAACATCTTTTGGCCAGACCTGAGTTCTCATAAATTTTAAGAGCATATGAATTACAGAAAGCTATAAAGTAATAAGGCAGATGAAGAATAGAGGAGACATTGCCAGATTCTTAGTTTTTGTAGCTGTTGTTGTTTGTTCATTTGTTTTGTTTTTTTAGATTCCACATATAAATGAAATCATATGGTACTTGTCTTTCTCTGACTTATTTCACTTAGCATAATATCCGTAGACCCATCCATGTTATCACAAATGATATAATTTCATTTTTAAAAGATTTTTATTTATTTATTCATGAGAGACAGAGAGAGAGACAGAGAGAGAGAGACAGAGAGAGAGAGAGAGAGTGGCAGAGACACAGGCAGAGGGAGAAGCAGGTTCCATGCAGGGAGCCAGACTCTATCCTGGGTCTCTGGGTCTCTAGGATCAGGCTCTAGGCTGAAGGTGATGCTAAACCGCTGTACCACCCGGGCTGCCCCTCATTTTTTTTTTTTTTTTAATACCTGAGAAATATTCCATTGTGTATATACACCACATATTCTTTTTTAAAATATTTTTATTTATTCATGAGAGACACAGAAAGAGAGAGGCAGAGACACAGGCAGAAAGAGAAGCAGGCTCCATGCAGGGAGCCCAATGTGGGACTTGATCCTGGGTCACCAGCATCACGCCCTCGGCCGAAGGCAGGTGCCAAACCGCTGAGCCACCCAGGCATCTCACATTCTTAATTTTAAAAATCGATTTCATATATATATTTAGGGAATCTCTCTCTGGCTGTAGTTTCCTCTCTAAAAATTATGTTATGTCCTGAATCCCTGACTTGTAGTTTTAATGGGAAGACTCTTTAACATGAGAGAAATCCAACTCTGAAGCATGAGTGCCACTCCTGGAAAAATCAAATAAACTCAGAAACTTTCCATATTTTTTATTTGACTCTTTTTTAATGTGGTAGTCTGTCCACAGACAGTCATGACAGACTCCTGAAAACATTCTTTTAATTTTAGTTTTCTCTTATGAAGGTAGACAATTATGTGGACCTATGCAGTTCAACTCATGCTTCTTAAAGGGTCAACTCTGTTTCCTATTATTTAAAACATACTTAGATTATGAAAAATGCTTACACTAGCAGAAAACATATAACAATAATATGCTCATTTTTCTGGAGCTCTGTCATAACGTTATTATGCCATTTTGATGGTGTTACTTTGCTTTACAGAGGTAAATAAGGCCTAAGAAAGTTTCAATATGATGAATCTTATTGGATTATCCAAAATACTTTATGATATTTTACTGAATTATCATGTTTTCGATTTTTTTCCTATCTTTGCTGTCTCCTACAAACTTTTATATAGGCTTATTCCTCTACGCTTGAGAAATATCTAAGTATTTTCTCAAAACTTAGAATGACTAAATATCTCCTTGAATAAAATAAAAATCTAGTTGCAATAAACAGAGTTTTATAATTTTTCTGGCTAAAAATCAGTTTTGAGTTACTCTCTTTAAGCCTAATTTTTTGCGTTATGAAAGGATGGCACTGAACTTAAGTTATCATACAATAATGGCATGCTCTCCCATGCAAATAAAAACAGTTCAATCGAATGTTAACGAAGACTAGCATACTATTGCTTATGTGGGGTTGTTTTATAAGAAATTCCTAGGGATCCCTGGGTGGTGCAGCGGTTTAGCGCCTGCCTTTGGCCCAGGGCCCGATCCTGGAGACCCGGGATCGAATCCCACGTCAGGCTCCCGGTGCATGGAGCCTGCTTCTCCCTCTGCCTGGGTCTCTGCCTCTCTCTCTCTCTCTGTGACTATCATAAATAAATAAAAATTAAAAAAAAAATTCCTAAAGCGTGTTTTTTTTAAGTCATAGTTGTAAGTAATTGTCACATTAACATTGTATTTCTCACCTCAAGGGGAAAAAGCAAGTCTAAAAAATGTAACTAACTGGAACAAGCCCACAAGTCTAAAAACAGCATCAACATTAGACTAATTCTAACAATGCTTTTATATCATTAACTTGCATTTAGCAAATGAAGTTTCTTAGCATAATAACTCATTAAGAATTTTATCTGTTATCTTTATAAGGCAACTTTTATACTGTCTTTTTATAATGCCTGTGCTTTTCTTTATCCTTTTGTGTTAACATGATTGCTTATCTGTGTTCATATCAGGAAGGATCTCCCAGAAACAACAGCAGAATACAGAGAGTTTGTGGTTTTAATATAAGAATACAAGATAAATTCTCATGGTTTTAATAAGAGTAATGAGAATTGATCATTTCCCTTTTCCTACTGAAAATATTGATATGTTTTTCAAATAAGATTCCATGTGTAATTGGTTTAATAAACAAAGCAAACTCAGTAAGATTGTAATGGATATATAAATAGGATTATTATTTTTCCTACCACTGCCTTCAAAACTTTATTTTTTTTTTCTCTTCCCCATCTCTTGGAAGCAACTTATTCAGATATATTAGCTTTCTGAATACTTTTAAGTATTTCAGAAATAATTTCAGTTCTGGCAATGCTAAGATAGTTTTTACTGGATTAACCCAACAAAGAATAACAATTATAAATTCTGTATCAAATTTAAAAACAAAACAAACAAACAAACAACAACAAAAAAAAAACAAATTTAAAAACACACAAGTTAAAAGGACCGTAGAAAAACCAAAAGCAGGAAGAAACTGAAAGGCATCGGACCCTTGAAAAATGGTAATTGCATAAGGTGAGATCCACTTTTATATGGCTTATCAGTGAAGACCCACCTCAGTTTAGGTGACAAGCGGTATTAGAGCTCAAACAGAAAGTCAGAGTTTTATTAGCTTAAAGTGTCAGAAGATGGAGTCTGAGGCAGCCAGGGTGGCTAGGAATTAAAAGGGAAATCACAGAAAGGAGGGAGTCGTGGAGGAATGAGTCAAAAATTTGTGAATAAGCATCCCTCAAGTCCTTGGTTGACTCCTAAACTGCACATGCATGAGGATGACTTTTTAAAAAATCAGCAGAAAGCAACAACCAGAAGACTAAAAGAGCTGAACAAAGATTATAATTACTGCTTATGACAGGGAAGATAGAGATAAAATTTTGAGTCCCTTTAAGTCACAAGGGTTTGATGAGAACCACAGGCTTTTCATAGAAACTCCAGAAGGCTATGCTTAAGAACATAAGGATTGCTAAAACCAATTGATTTTCCCTAAAAACTAAGGGAAAGTAAAAAAGATCTGATTTACCAACATATAAAACCAAACCTCCACAAATTCAGGGGAAACCTGTAACTACTACTAAAACAAAAATCAATCCTCTTTGGAGTATGCAATCCCAGAGATATAATCTCAAGTCTTAATAATGTATGAACCACAATAGTCAGAATCCAATCAACATGACAAAACAGAAATAAGAACTATAAAAAATGTGATCTATGGTTAATAGAAACAGCAGTCAACATAAATCTGTCTGGAGATGGCAAAGATGTTGAAATTGTAGCAGACAAGGACTTTAAAGTAGCTATTATGAATATGATGAAGGATTTACAAGAAAAGATGATCATAATAGAAAGATTTCTCATAAGAGAAATGGAAATTATTTGTAAAAAATGATATTCAGAACTGAAAAATAAGCTACCTAAAATTTAAAAAAAATGTTACTACATGGATTTAGCAGAAAATTGGAGATTGCAGAAGAAAGAATCAGTAAACTTGAAAGCAGATCAAGATAAATTATTTAATGTAAAAGAGAATAAAAATACTTAAAGAAATTAAATAATACCTCAGAGACTTAGAGACAATATTAAGAGGTCTACCTTGAATTCTCTGAGCCTTAAAGAGAGAGGAGAAAGGGAAAATGATAGAAAACAGTAATTCTAGAAAGAATTGGCAACACTTATTAGTATCTTTGTGAAAGATAACCTGGAAGCTCAGTGAATCCCTAGGAGTATAAATACAAAGAAAATCATATCTAGGTACATCATAGCTACACATTAAAATATGAAAAATGAAAAAAAAATTGTAAAGAACACCACCCCACACCATAATAAGGAACAAAAGTACAAACGATGTCTAACTTCCCATCAGAAACAATATATTGCAAAAAGCAATAGAAAGATATCTTTAAAATGATTAACATTAAGAAAAACTGTCAACTCAGAGTTTTATACACACTAAGAATATTACTCAAAACTGAGGGCAATAAAGATATTTTAAGGTAAAAAAAAATTAAGACATTTCCAAAGAAGTTCTTCTGAAATAAATGATAGCAAGTAAGAGCCCAAATATGTAGAAATAAGTGAAGAACCTTAGAAATAGTGGATAAATGGTTAAATACCAGAACCATTTTTTCCCTCTCTATAAAAGACAATTGAAAGTTTAAGTTAAAAAATTATTACATTTTACTGTGGAATTCTGAAATTATAATTATCATGATCACACTAGCATAAAGGATAGAATGGTATAAATGAAACCATATTGTTACAAGTATATATCTCTTTAAAAATGTGAAATGGGGGAAGAGTAGGGTCCCCAAGTCACCTGTCCCCACCAAATTACATAGATAACCTTCAAATCATCCTGAAAATCTATGAATTCGGCCTGAGATTTAAAGAGAGAACAGCTGGAATGCTACAGTGAGAAGAGTTCACGCTTCTTTCAAGGTAGGAAGATGGGGAAAAAAGAAATAAAGAAACAAAAGGCATCCAAGGGGGAGGGGCCCCGCAGGAGCCTGGCTAAGGCCGGGGCGAGGGTCCCCAGGACAGGAGAGCCCCGTCCCGGAGAAGCAGGAGCTGCACCAACCTTCCCGGGGGGAAAGGGGCTCGCAGGGAGGTGGAGCAGGACCCAGGAGGGCGGGGATGCCCTCGGGCTCCCGGGGACACTAACAGACACCTGCGCCCTGGGCAGAGTGCAACGAGCTCCCTAAGGGCTGCAGCGCGCATGGCTGGACCCGGGAGCAGCTGGGAGGGGCTCCGGCCACGGATCCGCGGAGGGGGCTGCACCGCTAGGAGTGCCAATCTAACACCGCAGGCCCCGGAGCACTGGGCCCGGGACACAGCCTAGGATCTGGACAGGCAGAGGCCAGGAGGGCCCAGGACAGCAAGGACACTCCTGCCCTGAGCTGAGCAGATCAGCAGCCCCGCCCCTGGAGCATCCAGGCCCCTGCAGACCCAGAGCTACATAGGTACTGCGGGGGCTGACTCCAGGCTCCAGAGCTGGCCGCCCCCACTGCGGTTGTTCCTCCTGGGGCCTCACGGGGTAAACAACGTCCACTGAGCCCTGCACCTGGTGGCAGGGGCAGAGCAGCTCCCCCAAGTGCTAACACCTGAAAATCAGCACAACAGGCCCCTCCCCCAGAAGACCAGCTAGACGGACAAGTTCCAGGGGAAATCAAGGGACTTAAAGTATAGAATCAGAAGATACTCCCCCGGGGTTTGTTTTTTTTGTTTTTGTTTTTTTTTTGCTTTTTGATTTCTGTTTGTTTCTTTCACCCTTTTCTTTTTGCTTTCTTTCTTTTCCTTTTTTTTTCTTTTCTCTTTTCTTTCCTTCTTTCTCTCCTCTCTCTTTCTCCTTTTCCCAATACAACTTGTTTTTGGTTACTCTGCACTGAGCAAAATGACTAGAAGGAAAACCTCACCTCAAAAGAAAGAATCAGAAACAGTCCTCTCTCCCACAGAGTTACAAAATCTGGATTACAATTCAATGTCAGAAAGCCAATTCAGAAGCACTATTATACAGCTACTGGTGGCTCTAGAAAAAAGCATAAAGGACTGAAGAGATTTCATGACTGCAGAATTTAGATCCAATCAGGCAGAAATTAAAAATCAATTGAATGAGATGCAATCCAAACTAGAAATCCTAACGACGAGGGTTAATGAAGTGGAAGAACGAGTGAGTGACATAGAAGACAAGTTGATGGCAAAGAGGGAAACTGAGGAAAAAAGAGACAAACAATTAAAAGACCATGAAGAAAGATTAAGGGAAATAAACGACAGCCTGAGAAAGAAAAACCTACGTTTAATTGGGGTTCCCGAGGGCGCCGAAAGGGACAGAGTGCCAGAATATGTATTTGAACAAATCCTAGCTGAAAACTTTCCTAATCTGGGAAGGGAAACAGGCATTCAGATCCAGGAAATAGAGAGATCCCCCCCTAAAATCAATAAAAACCATTCAACACCTTGACATTTAATAGTGAAGCTTGCACATTCCAAAGATAAAGAGAAGATCCTTAAAGCAGCAAGAGACAAGAAATCCTTGACATTTATGGGAAGGAGTATTAGGGTAACAGCAGACCTCTCCACAGAGACCTGGCAGGCCAGAAAGGGCTGGCAGGATACATTCAGGGTCCTAAATGAGAAGAACATGCACCCAAGAATACTTTATCCAGCAAGGCTCTCATTCAAAATGGAAGGAGAGATAAAGAGCTTCCAAGACAGGCAGGAAGCTGAAAGAATATGTGACCTCCAAACCAGCTCTGCAAGAAATTGTAAGGGGGACTCTTAAAATTCCCCTTTAAGAAATTCAGTGGAACAATCCACAAAAACAAGGACTGAATAGATATCACGATGACACTAAACTCATATCTTTCAATAGAAACTCTGAACGTGAAG
This sequence comes from Canis lupus familiaris, assembly GCF_011100685.1. Lineage (NCBI taxonomy): Eukaryota > Metazoa > Chordata > Mammalia > Carnivora > Canidae > Canis > Canis lupus. The sequence goes on from NC_049253.1 coordinate 23,480,345, forward strand.
GGGCTTAATGACCCCATCAAAAGGTGCAGGGTTTCAGACTGGATAAAAAAGCAGGACCCATCTATTTGCTGTCTATGAGAGACTCATCTTAGACAGAAGGACACCTACAGCCTGAAAATAAAAGGTTGGAGAACCATTTACCATTCAAATGGTCCTCAAAAGAAAGCAGGGGTAGCCATCCTTATATCAGATAAACTAAAATTTACCCCGAAGACTGTAGTGAGAGATGAAGAGGGACACTATCTCATACTTAAAGGATCAATCCAACAAGAGGACTTAACAATCCTCAATATATATGCTTCGAATGTGGGAGCTCCCAAATATATCAATTAATAACCAAAGTTAAGGCATACTTAGATCATAATACACTTATACTTGGTGACTTCAATCTAGCGCTTTCTACACTCAATAGGTCTTCTAAACACAACATCTTCAAAGAAACGAGAGCTTTAAATGGTACACTGGACCAGATGGATTTCACAGATATCTACAGAACTTTACATCCAAACTCAACTGAATACACAGTCTTCTCACATGCACATGGAACTTTCTCCAGGATAGACCACATACTGGGTCACAAATCGGGTCTGAACCGATAACAAAAGATTGGGATTGTCCCCTGCATATTCTGAGACCATAATGCCTCGAAATAAGAACTAAATCACAACAAGAAATTTGGAAGGACCTCAAACACATGGAGGTTAAGGACCATCCTGCTAAAAGATGAAAGGGTCAACCAGGAAATTAAGGAAGAATTAAAAAGATTCATGGAAACTAATGAGAATGAAGATACAACCATTCAAAATCTTTGGGATGCAGCAGCAAAAGCAGTACTAAGGGGGAAATACATCGCAATACAAGCATCCATTCAAAAGCTGGAAAGAACTCAAATACAAAAGCTAACCTTACACATAAAGGAGCTAGAGAAAAAACAGCAGATAGATCCTACACCCAGCAGAAGAAGAGAGTTAATAAAGATTCAAGCAGAACTCAATGAAATCGAGACCAGAAGAACTGTGGACAGATCAACAGAACCAGGAGTTGGTTCTTTGAAAGAATTAATAAGATAGATAAACCATTAGCCAGCCTTATTAAAAAGAAGAGAGAGAAGACTCAAATTAATAAAATCATGAATGAGGGGATCCCTGGGTGGCGCAGTGGTTTGGAGCCTGCCTTTGGCCCAGGGCGCGATCCTGAAGACCCAGGATCGAATCCCACATCAGGCTCCCGGTGCATGGAGCCTGCTTCTCCCTCTGCCTATGTGTCTGCCTCTCTCTCTCCTCTCTCTCTCTCTCTCTCTCTTTCTCTGTGACTATCATAAATAAATAAAAATTTAAAAAAATTAAAAAAATAAAATAAAATAAAATCATGAATGAGAAAGGAGAGATCACTACCAACACCAAGGAAATACAAACAATTTTAAAAACATATTATGAACAGCTATACACCATTAATTAGGCAATCTAGAAGAAATGGATGCATTCCTGGAAAGCCACAAACTACCAAAACTGGAACAGGAAGAAATAGAAAACCTTAACAGGCCAATAACCAGGGAGGAAATTGAAGCAGTCATCAAAAACCTCCCAAGACACAAAAGTCCAGGGCCAGATGGCTTCCCAGGGGAATTCTATCAAACGTTTAAAGAAGAAACCATACCTATTCTACTAAAGCTGTTTGGAAAGATAGAAAGACATGGAGTACTTCCAAATTCGTTCTATGAGGCCAGCATCACCTTAATTCCAAAACCAGACAAAGACCCCACCAAAAAGGAGAATTACAGACCAATATCCCTGATGAACATGGATGCAAAAATTCTCAACAAGATACTGGCCAATAGGATCCAACAGCACATTAAGAAAATTATTCACCATGACCATGTAGGATTTATTCCTGGGACACAAGGATGGTTCAACACCCGTAAAACAATCAATGTGATTCATCATATCAGCAAGAGAAAAACCAAGAACCATATGATCCTCTCATTAGATGCAGAGAACAGCATCCATTCCTGATCAAAACTCTTCAGATAGTAGGGATAGAGGGAACATTCCTCAACATCTTAAAAGCCATGTATGAAAAGCCCACAGCAAATATCATTCTCAATGGGGAAGCACTGGGAGCCTTTCCCCTAAGATCAGGAACAAGACAGGGATGTCCACTCTCACCACTGCTATTCAACATAGTACTGGAAGTCCTAGCCTCAGCAATCAGACAACAAAAAGACATTAAAGGCATTCAAATTGGCAAAGAAGAAGTCAAACTCTCCCTCTTCACTGATGACATGATACTCTACATAGAAAACCCAAAAGTCTCCACCCCAAGATTGCTAGAACTCATACAGCAATTTGGTAGCATGGGAGGATACAAAATCAATGCCGAGAAATCAGTGGCATTTCTATACACTGAGACTGAAGAAAGAGAAATTAAGGAGTCAATCCCATTTACAATTGCACCCAAAAGCATAAGATACCTAGGAATAAACCTAACCAAAGATGTAAAGGATCTATACCCTAAAAACTATAGAACACTTCTGAAAGAAATTGAGGAAGACACAAAGAGATGGAAAAATATTCCATGCTCATGGATTGGCAGAATTAATATTGTGAAAATGTCAATGTTACCCAGGGCAATATACACGTTTAATGCAATCCCTATCAAAATACCATGGACTTTCTTCAGAGAGTTAGAACAAATTATTTTAGGATTTGTGTGGAATCAGAAAAGACCCCGAATAGCCAGGGGAATTTTAAAAAAGAAAACCATATCTGGGGGCATCACAATGCCAGATTTCAGGTTGTACTACAAAGCTGTGGTCATCAAGACAGTGTGGTACTGGCACAAAAACAACACAGAGATCAATGGAACAGAATAGAGAACCCAGAAGTGGACCTTCAACTTTATGGTCAACTAATATTCGATAAAGGAGGAAAGACTATCCACTGGAAGAAAGACAGTCTCTTCAATAAATGGTGCTGGGAAAATTGGACATCCACATGCAGAAGAATGAAACTAGACCACTCTCTTTCACCATACACAAAGATAAACTCAAAATGGATGAAAGATCTAAATGTGAGACAAGATTCCATCAAGATCCTAGAGGAGAACACAGGCAACACCCTTTTTGAACTCAGCCACAGTAACTTCTTGCAAGATACATCCACGAAGGCAAAAGAAACAAAAGCAAAAATGAACTATTGGGACTTCATCAAGATAAGACGCTTTTGCACAGCAAAGGATACAGTCAACAAAACTAAAAGACAACCTACAGAATGGGAGAAGAGATTTGCAAATGACGTATCAGATAAAGGGCTAGTTTCCAAGATCTATAAAGAACTTCTTAAACTCAACACCAAAGAAACAAACAATCCAATCATGAAATGGGCAAAAGACATGAACAGAAATCTCACAGAGGAAGACATAGACATGGCCAACACACACATGAGAAAATGCTCTGCATCACTTGCCCTCAGGGAAATACAAATCCAAACCACAATGAGATACCACCTCACACCAGTGAGAATGGGGCAAATTAACAAGGCAGGAAACAACAAATGTTGGAGAGGATGGAGATAAGGGAACCCTCTTGCACTGTTGGTGGGAATGTGAACTGGTGCAGCCACTCTGGAAAACTGTGTGGAGGTTCCTCAAAGAGTTAAAAATAGACCTGCCCTACGACCCAGCAATTGCACTGTTGGGGATTTACCCGAAAGATACAGATGCAATGAAATGCCGGGACACCTGCACCCCGATGTTTCTAGCAGCAATGTCCACAATAGCCAAACTGTGGAAGGAGCCTCAGTGTCCAACAAAAGATGAGTGTATAAAGAAGATGTGGTTTATGTATACAATGGAATATTACTCAGCCTTTAGAAACGACAAATACCCACCATTTGCTTCAACGTGGATGGAACTGGAGGGTATTATGCTGAGTGAAGTAAGTCAATCGGAGAAGGACAAACATTGTATGTTCTCATTCATTTGGGGAATACAAATAATAGTGAAAGGGAATAGAAGGGAAGAGAGAAGAAATGGGTAGGAAATATCAGAAAGGGAGACAGAACATAAAGACTCCTGTCTCTGGGAAATGAACTAAGGGTGATGGAAGGGGAGGAGGGCCGGGGGTGAGGGTGGATGGGTGATGGGCACTGAGGGGGGCACTTGATGGGATGAGCACTGGGTGTTATTCTGTATGTTGGCAAATTGAACAGCAATAAAAAATTTATTATTAAAAAATGTGAAATCGTATGATATTAAACTACATAGAACATGATAAATTAAGAATACATATTATAATCTCTATATTAACCACATGAACAGAAATACAAAGAGATATGGTAAAAGTCAAAAGAGGAAATAAAGTCAAATATGAAAAATATTCACTTAACCAAAGAGAGGCAAAAAAAGAACAGAGAGGAAAAGGGACATACATAAATCCAATTTAACTTGAACCAACTATTATAAATAGTTTAACCCAACTATTCAAGAATTCATCAGGAAGACATAATAATTATAAATGTGTGTGCACTGGGACGCCTGGGTGGCTCAGTGTTAAACGTCTGCCTTTAGCTTGGGGCGTGATCCTGGGGTCCAGGGATCCAGTCCCACATTGGGCTCCCTGCATGGAGCCTGCTTCTCCCTCTGCCTATGTCTCTGCCTCTCTCTCTGTGTCTGTCATTAATAAATAAATAAATAAATAAAATCTTTAAAATTTTTTAAATAAATATGTTTTACCTAATAACAGAGATTTTTAAAAAAGCAAAAACTGACAGAAATAAAGATAAATTGAGAATAAGCATCTCTCTGAAAAATTAAAGAACAAAGAGAAACATATCAATAAGGATAGATACACCTTACTTAGATCCTGAAACTAAATGATTAGTCCCTAATTCATCAGCATTTTATTATTTTTTTGAAAATTACATTGCATTTTAAAAAGAAAATTATGAGTTGTGTTTTAAATTACATCGTGACTTCATTGTGTATCATATACAGACAAAATGCTTGGAGTATAATTTTGGCAAAGGTAAGACCTTGTTATAGATATTTTTTATTATAAGAAATATTTTGAAATTTTGCTTTATTTTTCTCATCAGTTTTTCTTTACACAAAGTTTATAAAACAGTACTGGCTATAACTTTTGCTAACTTTTCTATTCAACATTACCATCTGATGCTTTGCTTTACACATATTTTATATGAAATTAGCTTTCAAGAGTTATAGTTCAATTACTGGAGATGTGATAGGTAGATAGACAGATGGATAGATAGATAGATAAATAAATGCTTACCTTAAAGACTAGTTCTCCTACCAAGCCATTCCATGTTCCATCTTCTTGTGGGCTTCCGTACTTGTGATCCGGTGCAACATAAATTTCATAGTTAAAACCCAGGTAGTTAGATAAGGCATCCAAAACATCAATGGAGAAGCCCTGGTATTTCTTCGGCTTACCCAAGACATTTTCAGAGACCATTACAAAAGGTTCTTCCTACATGGAAATAAGAGAAATCCTTGATGTCAATCTATAGTGCTCCCTAAAAGCAAAAATTAATTCTTCAAAGAGTTTTGCTTAGAAACAGCCTAAAAATTGCTTTTGAACTTGAGAGAATTAATTTAGAAATATAACTTATTCGTTATTAATGTGTCATCATATTGAACAATGTTTAATCACTGAATTTCTTTTCACCTCTCATTTAATTACTACTGTATCAAAAATTAGATGAAAATGACTATAAACCTTTAGGGGCCATGAATTCATTTTTTCTTGCCTCTCTCGGACCATTCTATAATCCATTAATAATAAAATTATATTTAAGAAGCCATAAATTTATTGTATCTAAGGCATTTATTATCTATATATGTCAAAATATGTAAAATGATATTTTAACAGATATACTCTACATAAACTCTCTGAAAAGTACAAAAAAACTAAGAACATATAATTTAGCTAAAATTTATAACATTTCCTGGAAGTTATTTGATAAGTAATTTTGAAGTGTGGATATAAACACACATTTCATTGCAAAAATAGCTTCTCTACCATTGCTATGAGAAATTCACTTAAGTTTTTAGTAAACTGTGTAATTTAGTAAATTTAGCAAATTGGTTTCTGCTTCCACCTCTTTTATCACTTTGTGTTTTTGTTCTCTTACAGTTAACAAATTGGCTCCTTTCACTTTTTAGAACACCTGATGTTAAGAAAGCTCAATCGGTTTGTAACATGCTAGCAGACTCAAGAAAATTAGATAATCTATTCTTTAATTTCCTAAACTTGTTCAGAAACCTTTTGGAACAGTAATATTTACAGATAATCATATTTAACAGTAAACCATATATAACAGTATATAAACCTTTTGGAACAGTAATATTGCAGATAACTATATATATATTATATATATATATAACTATAGATATACAACTATAGTTATATAGATAACTATAATATATAACTATATATATATATATTATATATATATATATATATATATATATATATATATAATCTCCCTTCAGGTAGGTTAAAATCTATTCTGGGTTTAAGCCAGAAAACACAAAGATTTTATCCTTGGATCATTTTTCCTTAGGGACTCACATATGAAACTTCACTGAGGTATAAAATAATACTTTCCTTTGATTTTTCATCAAAGATACCAAGTAAGTGCCTTATACTCCTCGCATCCATTATAGGAGTATTGGATACCATAACATTCATTTTTTTCCCTAAAAATTACCATGAGATAAATTTTTGAATTGTCCAGAGCCAAGAGGGCTTCATTTTGCTTCAGTAATGCCTTCTCCTAATTAAAATACAATAGCTAATTATTTTATATCCCTTTTCACTTTGGACACCCAGAAAATCAGTTCTAAGTTTGATGCTCATCTACAACTATGCTGATAGTGTAGTATTTGCATTATTTTTTAAGTCTTGGTTTTCTAAACTACTGATGCTTTCTCTTTTTAAAAATTTGGTCTGGTCAACTGTTTATATCTTAGAGTAAAGTAAATAAGTAAATAAATAGTAAAGGAGGTTGACTGCTATTCCCCAGTAGCTATTCTCTTCCTCACTAATACGTATATATATATATATACACACACACATATATATTATATATACATACATATATATGTATAATAGAGAGATATATTATATATATATTATATTCTATGTATATCCTATATATATTCTATATATATTCTATATTCTACATTATATATATTCTATATATTCTCTCTCTATTCTATATATAGTAGAGAGAGATGCATATGTATATCTATATATATCAATCTATCTATATATTTTTATATTAGCACCTGAGAATAAAGACAATCCATAGTCTCCCTTTAGGCCAGGTGAGACCATGTGACTAATACTGGCCAATGCAGTGTAAGCAGGTACTTTGTGCAACTGTTTTTGCATCTTTCCTCCTTCTTTCCAGCTAGAGTGAACATATAATAGCTGAGGCTCTAGTAACTGTTAAAGCACACAGAGTAGAGAAACAAGACAGAAGGAATCCATGCCCTTGACATGTGAAATGCCATACCAGACTGTAACTCTCTAGGATTCTGGAATATAAGAAAAGAAGAAATTTCAATCTTTTTTTGTTGTCAGGCTCCTGATTGTTATCCCATTACAGTAGTATCTGATGATGATGAACACTGATAGATTGATAGATCAGTAGAAGAGAGGTTGTGAGAATGAATAAAGGTTTCTAGCAATACTGATGTGTTTAATCTAAATGATATCAAATGAGAGAAAAGTAAAGATTCAGTCAATTCCTTAATATTATGTGTAAAAGACATAACATCTTGATGACTCTAAATATATATTTTTAAATGTATAATAATCTTTCAGATAATTGGCAGAATTTGTTACTGTCCATTCAGTTTTATGGACAAAATATACACCTAACCAATGCCTGCTTTGATATGAAATATTGCCCATTTTCTTTTTTTTTATAATAAATTTATTTTTTATTGGTGTTCAATTTGCCAACATACAGAATAACACCCAGTGCTCATCCCGTCAAGTGCCCCCCTCAGTGCCCGTCACCCATTCACCCCCACCCCCCGCCCTCCTCCCCTTCCACCACCCCTAGTTCGTTTCCCAGAGTTAGGAGTCTATATGTTCTGTCTCCCTTTCTGATATTTCCCACACACTTCTTCTCTCTTCCTTTCTATTCCCTTTCACTATTATTTGTATTCCCCAAATGAATGAGAACATACAATGTTTGTCCTTCTCCGATTGACTCATTTCACTCAGCATAATACCCTCCAGTTCCATCCACGTTGAAGCAAATGGTGGGTATTTGTCATTTCTAATGGCTGAATAATATTCCATTGTATACATAGACCACATCTTCTTTATCCATTCATCTTTTGATGGACACCGAGGCTCCTTCCACAGTTTGGCTATTGTGGACATTGCTGCTAGAAACATCGGGGTGCAGGTGTCCCGGCATTTCATTGCATCTGTATCTTTCGGGTAAATCCCCAACAGTGCGATTGTTGGGTCATAGGGCAGTTCTATTTTTAACTCTTTGAGGAACCTCCACACAGTTTTCCAGAGTGGCTGCACCAGTTCACATTCCCACCAACAGTGTAAGAGGGTTCCCTTTTCTCCGCATCCTCTCCAACATTTGTGGTTTCCTGCCTTGTTAATTTGCCCCATTCTCACTGGTGTGAGGTGGTATCTCATTGTGGTTTGGATTTGTATTTCCCTGAGGGCAAGTGATGCAGAGCATTTTCTCATGTGCGTGTTGGCCATGTCTATGTCTTCCTCTGTGAGATTTCTGTTCATGTCTTTTGCCCATTTCATGATTGGATTGTTTGTTTCTTTGGTGTTGAATTTAAGAAGTTCTTTATAGATCTTGGAAACTAGCCCTTTATCTGATACGTCATTTGCAAATCTCTTCTCCCATTCTGTAGGTTGTCTTTTAGTTTTGTTGACTGTATCCTTTGCTGTGCAAAAGCTTCTTATCTTGATGAAGTCCCAATAGTTCATTTTTGCTTTTGTTTCTTTTGCCTTCGTGGATGTATCTTGCAAGAAGTTACTGTGGCTGAGTTCAAAAAGGGTGTTGCCTGTGTTCTCCTCTAGGATTTTGAGGGAATCTTGTCTCACATTTAGATCTTTCATCCATTTTGAGTTTATCTTTGTGTATGGTGCAAGAAAGTGGTCTAGTTTCATTCTTCTGCATGTGGATGTCCAATTTTCCCAGCACCATTTATTGAAGAGACTGTCTTTCTTCCAGTGGAGAGTCTTTCCTCCTTTATCGAATATTAGTTGACCATAAAGTTGAGGGTCCACTTCTGGGTTCTCTATTCTCTTCCATTGATCTATGTGTGTTTTTGTGCCAGTACCACACTGTCTTGATGACCACAACTTTGTAGTACAACCTGAAATCTGGTATTGTGATGCCCCCAGATATGGTTTTCTTTTTTAAAATTCCCATGGCTATTCGAGGTCTTTTCTGATTCCACACAAATCTTAAAATAATTTGTTCTAACTCTCTGAAGAAAGTCCATGGTATTTTGATAGGGATTGCATTAAACGTGTAAATTGTGCTGGGTAATATTGACATTTCCACAATATTAATTCTGCCAATCCATGAGCATGGAATATTTTTCCATCTCTTTGTGTCTTCCTCAATTTCTTTCAGAAGTGTTCTATAGTTTTTAGGGTATAGATCCTTCACCTCTTTGGTTAGGTTTATTCCTAGGTATCTTATGCTTTTGGGTGCAATTGTAAATGGGATTGGCTCCTTAATTTCTCTTTTTTCAGTCTCATTGTTAGTGTATATTGCCTTTTTCTTTAACTTTTACTCTCATCTAATTAGAACCATTGGGGCACCCTGGGTGGCTCAGCGGTTTAGCGCCGCCTTCAGCCCAGGGCGTGATCCTGGGGACCCGGGATCGAGTCCCACATCGGGCTCCCCACATGGAGCCTGCTTCTCCCTCTGCCTGTGTCTCTGCTTCTCTGTCTCTGTCTCTCATGAATAAATAAATAAAATATTTAAAAAAATAATTAGAACCATTGTTTAATATGCTAAATTATATTTACCTAATTTATCTCAAAATTATTTTTAATTCCAATATTATAAGTAAATCCCCAGGCAAATGGATCCTTTTCAGAGGTTTGTTGTCAAAATCGGGTCCTAGAGAAATCAGCTAGAATTGACTAAAAGTATAGAGTAAAAATGGCTACACCAAAGTTCTTTTATAGAGGATTGATGAATTATTAATGAGCATGCTTTTTAAGTTTTACGACTGAAATAAGCTTTTAATACATACTATCACTTCTCTTCTGGATAGATGTTTTTAGTCTTTGTCTTTAAGCTGTTTCACAGATTCGAATCATTATTTGTCAATCTTATCCCAGACCAGTTGTGCTGAATGAGGACAATCATCCAATATACTAGACAGGTAAACATAGCAAGAGAAATTAGATTGAAGGTCTAAGATCTATAATAGAAAAGATACTTTCTCTTTCCCTTCTCTATGGCAATACTGAGTTTGGTTGAATCACTTTTATCTATGCACCTATTTCCAAAATTTATTTATTCATTGACTTATCTATTAACATGAATTGAGCAGCTACAGCATCAAGTTACCACACTCAATATAGTGAGTGTAGCAATCACTGTACTTGATATTGTAGAAAGTCACAGGCATCACTTTCAAAATAATCATAACATAGTTTGGAAAAAGCCACATAGTCAAAAAATACAATACAAAACAAAAGCAAGATGCACCATACCCATTACACATAAAACACCAGAGAAACACAATGGAAACTATAAAAAGAAAAGAAAAGAAAGTCATCATTTTGAGGGCTACCGGCTTTGTACTATTTTAACAGATAAGAAAAATTAGGAAAAAAATTCTCAACTCAAGATCACACAGTAAGTTACAGAACAAAAAGTCCTCATAAATGATTTTACTTCAACTTTATCTCTTTGGACCTCAAATTTTTGAACCCTTTTATTAAAATATAGGGCTCCAGGGATCCCTGGGTGGCGCAGTGGTTTAGCGCCTGCCTTTGGCCCAGGGCGCAATCCTGGAGACCCGGGATTGAATCCCACGTCGGGCTCCCGGTGCATGGAGCCTGCTTCTCCCTCTGCCTATGTCTCTGCCTTTCTCTCTCTCTCTCTCTCTCTCTCTCTCTCTCTCTCTGTGTGACTATCATAAACAAATAAAAATTAAAAAAAAAAAGATTTAAAATATAGGTCTCCATAATTCATCTAAATTTTAATGCAACTTAAAGTGGTGTAAGACTGGAAGAGACTCCAGGTGCCTTACAGAGAAAAAAAAAATTCCACAGTACTCTCTGAAGGAAGTTTCTGCATTTTAGGTCTTATATTATTCCTTCAAGCAATTGAATACAATGTTTAAAACAAGAGTCAAAGATATCATGTAAAAGGAAATTCTATTTCATATATATATACTCAGATACTGAAATTTTCAGATGCATTCTATAAAAATTATGTTACTATGCTTAAAGAAATATAGGACCAGTTGACAGGAAACCACATGAAGTATCATTACACAATTTGAAAAGAACTAAATAGAAATGTAAGAATTTAGCAAAGAGAATGTTCAAAGTCAAGAATTTAATGACTGAGTTTATCAGCAGATTAGTAACAGATGAAGAGTGAATTAGTGACCTGTAATAGTTCAGAATTAATACCTTTGGGCAAAGGAATAAACAACTAGAAAATCCCAAAGCAAGAGGAAAGAGATTAGAAGCAGAGAGGTAGTCTGATAATCCCAAATAGTGCTAATATTATGAAGAAACAAGAGTTGTCATTCACTATTGCTGGATGTTTAAATTGGTTCAATACTTTAGAAAAACATCTTGACATATCTAGCAGAGAATGGAGATTTTTTTTTTTTTTTTTTTTTATTCATGATAGGCACACAGTGAGAGAGAGAGAGGCAGAGACACAGGCAGAGGGAGAAGCAGTCTCCATGCACCGGGAGCCTGACGTGGGATTCGATCCCGGATCTCCAGGATCGCGCCCTGGGCCAAAGGCAGGCGCCAAACCGCTGCGCCACCCAGGGATCCCTGAGAATGGAGATATTTATAGGCAAATTAGTTTTGCCTGTTTTTGAATGTTACATAAATATTTATCTAGCATGAAGCTATGAATAGCAATGTTACAACAATTTCAATCCTTGGGAATGAACACTTAGAGAATCTTGGGAACCAAAATATATACTTGAGAATGTCTTAGCAGCATTGTTTGTAATGGCTCCAATCCGGAAATAATAAAAATCCAAATCCCCATCGATGTGGAAAAGACAAATATATTGTGGTATATGGATGAAATGTAATACTAAACAGTTTAAAATTTAAGAAACTATAGCGATAGCAATAGCACAAATGGACTTTTAACAAATAATTTATTTAAATTCAACTTGCCAACATGTAGTGTAACACCCGGTTATACTCATCTCAGCATGTGCCTTAGTGCCTGGCACCCAGTCATCCCATATCCCACCCACCTCTCCTTCCTCCAACTCTTTGTTTGTTTCCCAGAGTTAGGAGTCTCATGGTTTGTCTTCTTCTCTAACACAAATGGACTTTTAAAAGAACAATGTTGGGGGCAGCCTTGGTGGCTCAGCGGTTTAGTGCTGCCTTCAGCCCAGGGCATGATCCTGGAGACCTGGGATCAAGTCCCATGTCAGGCTCCCTGCGTGGAGCCTGCTTCTCCCTCTGCCTGTGTCTCTGCCTCTCTCTTTCTATGTTTCTCATGAATAAATAAATAAAATCTTAAAAAAAAAAAAAACAGAACAATGTTGAGTGAAAAAAGTAATACTTGAAGAGAACAGCTGATTCCATTTTTGTAACATTCATAAGCAGGTGGAGTTAACTGTGCAGTTAAGGATTGTCACCCAGGTGAAGATACTTTAGAGAAAATGAAAAAAGTAATCACCTCTGGGTGGTTAGCTCTAAGATGCTGGGGAGGATATGATCAGAAAGATGCACAAGGAGAACTGGTCCCTATGGTAATAACAGCAATCTATTTTTTTTTGTTCTGGACAGTGGTTGTCTGGTTGTTGCTTTATTTTTCATTATTTAATGGTGTGAGCTTTTTTCTGTATGGGTGTTATGTTGCAATGTAAACAAAAATAAAGAAAAAGTATGTTAAGTGAGACCAGATAAAGAAGGACATTGAATCCATATTAAGGGTTTTTTTTTTGCCTTTTATTTGGCAGGGAGCTGGAGCTTTGTGGAAGGGAAACAGCATAATCAGAAAGTAATTTTGAGAACAAAGTATAGAATGAATTGTGGCAGAAGCAAGGTCTAGGGGGCCTTTGCAACAATGCAGATGAATGACAGGAGATTATAGCCTGTGCCTATTTAACATGTATTTCCAAAGTGTATACAGGTGGCTTGAGTCCTCTATTATACAGATGGTGGGGTGAGGGGTGGGGGTGGGGCAGAAATGATAAAATCCTGCCTTTAAAATTCATTTTCCAGCAATTAGTTTCAAAGAGTATTAATAGAATTGAGTTTAAGCTGGTGAAAACCTGTCTGCCTATTAAGTGAAAACAAATTGCAGATTTCGATTTGCTGATCATTTGGATGACAGATTCTCTAAGCACAATCCTCAGCAATTGGAATAAACAAAGCTTTCACAGAATGCCTGTAGTTTATCAATCTAAGTGCATTAGCATGAGGATTCATAGAACTGCTTGTAGATAAGAATATTTCAGTGGTTTGATAATTTTCATATTAGCAAGGATTTATTCACATCACTTGTTGGGTTATTAGATAATAACTTCATAATTCTGAATTTGTATTCAGTCACTTAAAAAATCACAGGCTAATTGCTTAGTTGATTTACAACACTGTTTGCCACTTGCAGATTTTATAGTTAATTCCTGTATTTTAATAACTATGCAATATTGTTTGCCAGTGATAGAGCTGCAATAAAGTATCTGACATTTCTGATAGGTACAAGCAACAAGCTCTTTTGCCAAAGCTTTACTGAGAGCTGTTTAAAGGTTTTAATATGCATAACTTCACAGAATACCACGCTGGCCAAAACTAGGGATGAGTCACTCGAAATTCCTTACAATTCTGCTCACACGTGCAGCTCAAAGACATTAAAAAGAGAGCAAGAATATTTCTTAATGGCCTGTTTAACTTTTTTTTCCTCATAAAACACACTCCTGGCCAAAGCAAACAAGAGTTGTCTTTTTGCACAGTGTGACCTTATATTTTGCTTAGGAATGGCACATTCCACTTTGATTATAGGTAAAACTAATGATCACCGTTCTCCTTGGAAAAGCATCAATGTTTTTATAGGCCACATATGAACATTTGAAACTTCTCCAAGTTAAAAAGGCTAATGGCACGGAATTTGTTATTAAAAACATATCAAGATACCAGGATAGTAAAACAAGCATGAAGAGCATCTACAGAGAAATAAACAATCTAGGTGGTGTAAAGGAAAAGAATATTTGAGTTGTGTGGGGAGAAGAAAAGTGGTCACGGGGATATGCAATGAAGATGTCATCAAAGAAGCTTTTGCAAAAGGATTTTATGGAAGAGTAAATATTTAGAAAGTATCACACTAAATGTATCTTTCAAAATCCTTGCTAAACTATTTTAATCACACAACATTCAAGTTATAAATCATAGAAGTAAATTTAAAGAACAATTCTAACTTCCTAAAACCATATATTACTCATTATTTCTGATTCCTCTTTTGTAAGCAATTATTTAAATCACAAAAATACTTTAAATTGAACATAAAGCTAAAGCTATTAGTATGCAAAGTAATTCATTTTAAAAGTAAAATATTTGATGTTATACATTGCTTTCAAATCATGAAATGGTTATGTCTTAGTGACTCACAAGCTAAATGGAGAGTGGCAAAATGAAACAAAATATTCATTTTGTTTTCATGAGAATCCAAAAGAAATATAGAATGTGGTAACTGGGAATACAAGGTTACCAAGGACAAAATGCAATCACTACAATCCTAAGTACAATTCTCATTTATTGATTTTCCCTAGCATGCACTTGAAAACACATTTTAGGAGACTAAGATTTTATGGGCCATATGATTACCATATATAAACTTTGAAATACTAGATTCTCAGTTTGCTTTTTGGCTGCTAGATAATATTTTTGGTTTGTTTGGCCCAAGCCTTTATTATTTTGCTCAACTTAACACCTAAGCGAATCCTACAACTGCACGGCCACATGCAAGAGTCAATTCTATCCTATATATATTGTTAAGAGTTTACTAGGTACAGAGTACTTCATAAGTGCAGTTATCCCAAGAAAAAGTATCAAGAACACGTTTTGAGATATAGCATATTGCTACTGCAATGAGTGGCTATCCCAAATATAAGAAATCTACAAAAATATTAAAGTGAAGGACTTGGTAACATTTGGCTCCAGAATGATGACATTTATAAACTCTCTGCTTCCTGTTAAAAAATATTGCCAAAAATAGTAATGTTAATAAATGTCAGCAGAACCTCAGGACAAGACTTAATTTCCATCAGGATATAAAAGCATTTAATAAATATAAGCTAAAGCTAATTAAATATCAAAATACATGAAAGCCATATAAAATAAAACTTGGAATGCTTATGACTAGTGGTTTGGTTTTGTTTTTAGAGAAAGACAGTATGTGAGAATGCTCTTGGGGGAAGGGCAGAGAGAGAATCTTAAGCAGGCATACCAAGCACGGAGGCCGATACAGGACTCAATCTCATGATCTGGAGATCATAACCTGAGGTTAAATCAAGAGTTAGATGCTTTAACTGGCTGAGCAACTCAGGCCCCCCTGACTAGTGGTATTTCTATCCAAAATAATATGACTTACAGGAAAATAGTAGAAATTCAGATTTTTTTTAGTCCTTCAAAGGAACATTAATGCTGGGCATACACTAAGACTATGATAGTGAATTAAAAAAAAAAAAACAATAAACAGATACCTCTATCCTTCTAGACCTAAATCATAATGGGAGCAATAGACAATAAATGAAGTAAGTAATATGTATGTTATGTCAGATGATGATAAGTGCTATAGGGGAAAATTAATGAAATAGTGAGAACAAAGAGCATGTGAAGCATGTGAGGAAAGGCAGTAATTTCAATCAGGAAGAGCCTCTCTAAAAAGAACATTCTAAGGCAGCCCGGGTGGCTCAGCGGTTTAGTGCCGCCTTCAGCCTAGGGCATGATCCTGGAGACAGGGGATCCAGTCCCACATCGGGCTCCCTGCATGGAGCCTGCTTCTCCCTCTGCCTGTGTCTCTGCCTCTCTCTCTGTCTCTCATGGATAAATAAATAAAATATAAAAGAAAAGAACATTCCAGACTGAAAAAAGAGTACGTACAAATGTGTTAGGCAAGATTATCTCTGACATGTTTGAGACACAGAGGGATGCTAGTGTGGCAGGAACCTATGGAGCTAGAGTCAGATAGGAAATATCTGAGAAGTAATGGCTGTGTATCATCAGATGGAGCTTAAACAGGGTCTTTAAACCCAAAATGACTTTAGCTGTTAATTCCATTAAGATGGGCAGCCAATGGTTGCAGGCAGGGGAGGGACATGATCTAATATGTTTAACAGTGTACAAGACAGCTGACAGTTACTATTAACATTAGGTTGGAAGGAACAAGATAGAAGCTAGGAGATCAATTAGGAGTCCTTTGCTGCAAACCAGAAGTGAGCTGATCATAACTTGGTAGGAAAATTGATTTAATGAGAAGTAATTGGATTGTCAGTTATTCTTGAAGGTAGAGTTCATGGGATTCAAGGATATACTAAATGTGAGGTTGTAAGCATTTAGTGTGAAGTGATGTAATTCTATGCCATACATCCTGAGACCATCAGTAGAGGCATCAGTCTTCAAAAGAGTATGGACTTCTGAGACTCTCCTTGAACATTCTTTATTTGGGGGTATGTATCAAAGTTCCATTAAAGGAATGAAAACTTTCAATCAATAGAGTAAAGTCCTTAAAGTGAATGTTCAATATGGAACCAAAGATAGTATTTTCTAAAAACCTACAGCACTGAATACAAAATCCATACACATTCAAATTTATAGAATAAAGCATGAAAATGTGTACTTTCTTTCTTTTCCTGCATATTTGTGACTCATATAATCAGTTAAGGGGGAAAATTATATTTATTGGAAGCTATTGCAATCACTAAAATCATCTTTAAAAACTAGACTTTAAAGGGACAAAATTAAATAGCAAACACTTTATTTTTGTTCTCTTAACACACCTTTGGAAAATACGGCTTAACATAAGATGAGTTATTTTATTTATTGTTCATCAGATTGACAAAGATGAAAAAGAATGTTAATGTTTATCAACAAACATGTGAAGAAACAGGCTTTCTTATACACCACTTCTGTGAGTTAAAATTGCAACAGCTTTTCAAGAAAACAAATTCAAATTTGTAGGAAGGCAAATGTCTTCAAATTTTCATATTATTTCTCCTGGTAATTTTACACTTAAGAGAATAATCATAAATAAGCAAAATATGTATCTAAAAGAATGCTCATTGCAACCTCTGCAGTGAGAACTTGAAAACAAAGGAAACACTCAACAATTACAGATTTTTTTTTTTAAGTGTATCTGTATGATCAATGAGTACACAGCACATTCAGTCATCAACCTCAGTGTCTCTGCGCCCTGGCACCTAGCCATCTGTTTAGTGCTGGGCTGAAGGTTGTTTTCTTAAACCAAGAATAACAATTTTTTAAAGTTTGGGATTGGTTTATTTTCATTAGTCTCCTAGAAAGATTAAAAATATCACTTTAAAAAATTGTTTTCATTTGCATTCTCATATATTTCAGTGAGTGAGAAAGAAAAAATGTTGAATTTCAGTTGGCATGTTGGGAATTATATACAAGGGTGGATAAATTAACGAAGTTTAAGCAAGTATAAAGATAATTCATCAAGTAGCTGGGGGGAAACTATTGATCACATCTGGTGTGCAAAAAGTATTTATTTACATTAAGAATATTCATGCATATATTGCTAAATAAGAAAATGTACAAAACTATCTATGACTGTGTGTGTCTTAGTTCAGGCTCTAACAAATCACCATGAACCAAGTAACTTAAACAATACTTATTTCACACAGTTGGCTAGAAGTCTAAGATCAAGGTGCTGGTAGATTTAGCATCTAATGAGGGTCTTGGTTGCCCACCTCACTTGGCAAAGACATGAGAGATCATCCTTCTTGTATCTCTTCTTATGAGGGCTCTTCTCTTATGTCCTATTTGCTTTCAAAAGCCTCACCTAAAATACCATCACACTGGGGATTCAGCTTCCACATATGAATTTTCAGTCCATAGAACCGTGTGGTTTAAAAGTTGAAAAATAATGACAGTAGTAATAATAGCAGCAAACATCTGTATAGGACTTACTATATGCTGGGCATTTTTCAGATGCTTTTTGTATACTTATGCCCAATAGTCCTGTGAGTTTAGAATCATAATTATCTCCATGATTATGGGTAAAGTAACTTAATTTTGTTTAGCTAGTAAGTGATAGACACTAAAATATTAGGAAGTTTTTGTTGGAGGAATTATGAATGATTTGTTAATTTTTGTTTGTCACATTTTCTAAGTTGTTGTCATTGAATATATATAATACTTATTTCAACATTTGTCTGGTAAATCTAAAGTATGAGGGAAAGGCCAGGGTTGGGAATAAAAATTTGTTTATAATTTTCAAGAAAGTTGATTTGGTGTAAAGTATAGCAAGAGTCAAAAATGGAATTCTGGAAGAAGACTCCAGTGAAGGATGTGGAAGGCATAGAGTGGTCAGAAGAGAATCAGGAGAAGACACAGCTGGAAGACTCAAGAGAGGACATGGTTCCCAGGAGTAAGTTGGCAGAGGATTCTATTAGAGGTGATTGGTATAGAGAAATAAAACCTGAAAACGTCCATCTCATTTATCAAGTATGAGATCATGACAACCTTTTGAAAAGCACTTTTTTTGAGAAGTCAAAAGAGAAGCCCAATTTCAGTGGTTGGAGAATAAAAAAATGAAGTAGAGACAGAACCAGTCTGAGACACGGATATGAGAAAGAATTCATAGAATACAGGGAGTTCAGGGTCAAAGAATATTTTGTTTTGTTTTGTTTTTTTAACTCAAAACATATTTCAGGTGAAGGGAGGAAGCAAATAAAAAATACTAACAATAATAAAAAGCTTACATGAGGCCTGTGCTCATCCTTATTACTTGATGTTCATCATCTCACTTAGTTCTTGGAATACTCTGGTATTGTTACTACCATTTTATAAAAGGGAGAACCGAAATATGGGAGAGAATAGATAAATAATGTGCCCGAGCCCACAATCTAGTGAGAAAGATTGAAATTTGAATCTGGTGTTGTCTGATACAAAAGTCTGTATTCTTAACTGTTAATTTAGACTGCTTTCATCAGCATTTGGGTGTATATACATGCTTGGGGTGTGGGAAATGAGCTGCAGAAACTACATGGCAGATATAAGAAAAAAAAAAACATCTTTTAACACATGATGGTGTCTAAATCAATCAATCTTTCTCTCTTTCTACACTCTATATTCTCAAATTCCTTTTCATTTCTAAAGTAGAGTTATTTACAGATTCTTCTTCCGATTCATACTTCAACTTTAGTCAGCATATTGATGGGATTGCAGTTTTCCACAAAGATTATTTTAAAGTGAAAACATTTAAAATCTTTTTGAACTTCTCTTATCTGACTAAAGCAGAGCCTTCTGAAAGTATAAATGCCACTAACCCTGCTCCAAGGGAGTTTCCTATAAATTCCAGGAAGGAGATAGACTTCTCATTCTCTTTAGCATTAAGCAAACCATAGAGCCTTCCATACTTTCCTTTTGGAAGTCCAACCCCTTGTTAATCTGCCTATTGCACATTAATGCAGAGGTTCTCAAACATTAAACCTAAGAGGGTAGAGGAAAAGTTTTTCTCCCAACTGTCTCAAGCCTTTTTTTCTGGACAAAGATGGTCTCTTCCCTGTAAAGGAGACCTGGTACCTAGTAATTTCACGAAGTCCATTCTATACCCTCTGAAGAAAATGCACTGCCTGCCTGATCTAAGGTTCCTGCCACTGGCCTGCCTGATCTAAGGTTTCAAGAATAAGGTGACAGGCTTTCTATTTCTAGTGAGTTGAATGTTTTCTGAAGGATGTACCTTTTTCTTTTGATTTTGTTATGAAGCACAGTGGGAAACTTAAAAGAAAAGATCTCCTGCATAGAAGGCAGAAACATAACAGTAAGGTTATGATTAGGTATGGCAGACAGGTGCTGATTTTTAAAAATAAGAAACAAATCTGTGGGGATTTACAAATTGTAAAAGTTCAGAAGTCTGAACTTTTAGCTACAAAGACAATATTCTGTTTCACAAATTAATGTGATATTAAAAAGATTGCTTGAAATGTTATTAAAATTAATATTAAAGCACATAAAAGTGACCTCTGTACCAGCTCTTACCAGGACTGTGGGTATGAATTAGAGTTTTGAATTAATTATGGGGATTGATATTAAGGAATTAGAGGTAGGTTCTGGTAATTTACTGGGAAATGTAAAGATGTAGAAAACTTTTTTTTTACTTTGCTATTAGCCTAAACCAGCCCTAAAACTTATCTTGTCTATAAGATCCTTCATTTGATGGAGCAAAAGTCACTTAGCAGTGTCAAAACAAACAAATAAACAAACCCAAAACATTGGTCCTATTTATTCTTACATTCCTCAAGGAGATGCTCTAGGTGTGTTCCCAAATGTAATACTATGTGTATTAAGTGTTTCTTAGTTCCTGGAGTTGATAACCAAAGGTCATTCTTAAAATTTTAAAGGACTAATAAAACAAAGGTGAGATATTTTCAAACTCTGTTTTTTTTTTTTTAAGATTTTATTTATTTATTCATGAGAGAGAGAGAGAGAGAGAGGCAGAGACACAGACAAAGAGAGAAGCAGGCTTCATGCAAGGAGCCCAACGTGGGACTCAATCCCACGACTCTAGGATCATGCCCTGGGCTGAAGGTGGTGCTAAACCACTGAGCCACCCCGGCTGCCCCAAACTCTTTGTTCTTGATGTCTGATCACTTTTTTATTCTCCTGACTTTTAAAAAAGTAAAAGACCTTCCTTTCAAATACTAATCGGTTGCTTCTTTATTCCCCAAAAGACTTCAGACCATTCTGCTTCAGATCTTCATTTTCTTGAGGGCTTCATTGACCATGGCCTTGGAGATTACACGTGGCTCAGAACAACATACAGCTTTTTTTTTTTTTTTTAAGATTTTATTTATTTATTCATGAGAGACAGAGAGAGGGAGAGAGACAGAGACAGAAACAGAGACATAGGCAGAGGGACAAGCAGGCTCCATGCAGGGAGCCCAACGTAGGACTCCATCCGAGTCTCCAAAATCACACTCTGGGCCGAAGGGGGCGCTAAACCGCTGAGCCAGTCAGGCTGCCCACAACTTGTTATTTTTAACTGAACTGTGGAGCCCATTACTCTACATAAGAATCAATGGGAAAAAAACAGTTTGAACATCCCATTTTCCCATTTCAAATATCATGCCACTAGCAATGGTTAAATTTTTTTTTTAAAAAAGAGAAGAAAAATAAGCAACCACAAAAAAATACCTTAAAATCTACCCAAGAAAAAAAAAATCCTAAAATATAAAGTTCATTTTCTCCTGCTAACTCCCATCACCCAGAGAACCTGAAATTCCTTGCTAAAAGATTTTAAATGCACAAGAATCACAAATTCCTTTTCCAGCTTGGTTGCCTTGTCTTTCCAGGTTAAAATAATTAGTACACAGTTACATGGAGATGCTGTGAAACAGCACATTACAACCCAAACCTCGTTGTATTACAGCTGATCATTAAAAAACCCAAGGGGTGTATTCTGAATGAGTACACATTTACCTTTCCTTCCTTGACCAACTTTTCCATTTCTGGGACCTCCATGCAGTATGGTGGTTCTCTCCTTGACTGACTCCTACCTCCCTAGAAGGAGCTGAATTTTAGTAGCTCTTTGTGTTCTAGAAGCTGTCAGATGAGTAAGCTATTCCCACGTTGAATGCTTTTTGGAAGTGTCTCTTTTCATTTTAGTCAACCCTAGAGCCCCATTTAGTGACATGGATGGAGATTTGATAAATGGTTCCCTATTGGTCAAAACTTGTTCCTGTTCCTGTGGAAGAATCTGAATCCCACTTGAGCACTTGAGGTCTAGCTTCCTCACTGGTAAGGCTGCCTCCAACTCTATGGCTCTTTGAGACGCACTGGGAAAGTACATTAAGTTTTCTCAAAATTTATTTCCTTTGTAAACAGAAATCTGATTATTACATTTTAATTCAAAACCATCTCTCCCCAGTGATTGGGAAGATTTCTAAAACATAAGCAAAGACAACTTCCTGTGACTTTCTTTTTTTTTTTTTTTTGCATCTGTTTACACAAGACTAATTTAGGTCAGCAATAAAACAGCAACACCACCAACACGGTTTTGAATTTCAGAGGTGGCAGATGAATATTCATCTTCCTAATAAAAAGCTGGACTTTTTGAGAGGTCCGAGTAACAGATCAGTCACCAAAATAGGGTCGCCTGCTTTCGGCTCAGGATGTGATCCGGGTGTGATCCCGGGGCCCTGGGATGGAGTCCTGCATTGGGCTCCCTGCGGGGAGCCTGCTTCTCCCTCTGCCTCTGTCTCTGCCCCTCTCTCTGTGTCTCTTATGAATAAATAAATAAAATCTTAAAAAGGGCACCAAAATAGCAAGATACATGGGACTACCCACTTTATATAAGTCATATATATAAATATCTATTAATTGCTACATAATTCAAAGATAAACATATGCTTTTTACATATCCTTTCAAAGTCCTGGTAGAGGGGCAGCCCGGGTGCCTCAGCAGTTTAGTGCTGCCTTCAGCCCAGGGCCTGATCCTGGAGACCTGGGATGGAGTCCCGCGTCCGGCTCCCGGCATGGAGCCTGCTTCTCCCTCTGCCTGTGTCTCTGCCTTTCTCTCTCTCTCTCTCTCTCTCTCTCTCTGTGTTTCCCATGAATAAATAAAATCTTAAAAAAAAAAAATCTTTGCATATATTCCTCAAGTGCCTGTTTATAAAAATCACCTTTATCCCTTTTCTCTCACATAAGATGGGTACAATCAGCAGAAGAGACAAAATATGTTTACAATACAAAGCTGTGTTTACTGATTACACTGTTTCAATAACAAAAGTGAAACAATTTTATCGAAACTTCAGGCTAGATTAGGGTTATAATGATGGTATCTTTAGGTTGTTGATGCATATTACCTAAATTATATCATGCTAACCTCACTTTCACAAACAAATTTCTAATTGAATTGTCTCCAAGGGGGCTATTTAAAAAGAATACCTTACACACAGGCTACTGGAGTTTTCTGTATTTCAATTTTATTTATTTCAGGCAATATTCCTATTTATTTTCAGGAAGTAAATATCCCTATTTACTTTAAATTCTTGATGTCTGCATAAATTTGCATATACTCTTTACATTGTTGGATCTCCCTACCCCTTTATATATGTCTTGATAATCCTTGCTCATCTTTCAAAAATAATTGTGTCATCCTTTAAGCCTCTCTCCCACTACCCTACCCATGAGTTAGATGCCTCTTTTATTTCTTTTAACACGTGTGATATATGTGCGTGTGTGTGTGTGTGTTTGTCTGTGTGTGTGTTAGTTCTTGTTATGCTCAGGGTGTTAAATTATATATTTATAATATTTTATTTAAATAAATAAAATTTATTTTATTATAATTATATAATTGATTATATAATTGATTATATAATTATATAATTATAATTACATAATTATATAATTAAAATAATATTATTACAATATATAATATATAATAAATATTTAATATTAAATATTTAATAACAAATATTTAATATTAAATATTTAATAACAAATATTTAATATTAAATATTTATAATATTTTATTTATTTTATTTAAAATAAAATATATTTACAACATATTTTGTTGTCTCTTCTGCTGATTGTACCCATCTTATGTGAGAGAAAAGGGATAAAGGTGATTTTTATAAACAGGCACTTGAGGAATATATGCAAGCGATGGCCTATGCAAATGATGTAATTTATAGCAACACTGGAATATGTGTACACTTTAATGCTGACTGAATAAAGTCATCATGAGAATTGATGCATGACAAGGGCTTGACAATGTCTTATTCTTTCTCATCACACCAATTCTTAAGATGATAGTTGTCATGCACACAACATATTGTGTGTGTGTGTGTGTGTGTGTGTGTGTGTATTGAACTTACAACCCTGAGATACTACGTTCCAGGCTGTTAAAAGTATTTTTATTCTTTGCATACATTATTCCTTTAATTTCCCTAGCAGCTCTATGTGATAGATAGTATTATTATTTCCATTTTACAGATTAAGAAACAGAATTAGAGAGAGTTGGAGAACTGGGGATTTCAATATAATTCAGTTCCAGACTGTTCTTTTATATTTTTTCTTTTTAATAACTGAATTGAGATATAATTCACTCATTCAAAGTATTCACAATCAAAGGCTTCAGTATATTCACAGACATGGTACCATTACTACAATTGGTTTTAGAACATTATTACCCAAAGAAATCCAGTTCCCATTAACCATCACCTCCCAACCTCCCCCTAATCTTTTCCAGCCTTAAATAATCACTAATCTACTTTCTATGCCTATACATTTGCCTATTCTTGACTTGTGACATAAATGGAATCATATAACATGTTATATATTGTAACTGATACCTTTCATTTAGCATAAAGTTTTCAAGGTTGACCCATGTACAATGTTATCAATGCTTTAGTTTATTTTATTACAAAATAATATTCCATTTTATGGGTATACTGCTTTTATTTGTTCATTCTTCATTTGATGGACATTTCGGTTGTTTCCATTTTATTTTTGCTATCATCAATAAAGCTATGAATATCTGTGTACAAGTTTTTGCGTGGATATGTTTTTATTTCTCCT
Source organism: Canis lupus familiaris (assembly GCF_011100685.1). Lineage (NCBI taxonomy): Eukaryota > Metazoa > Chordata > Mammalia > Carnivora > Canidae > Canis > Canis lupus. The sequence goes on from NC_049253.1 coordinate 23,505,363, forward strand.
GGGAATATATCGAAAGTGGAATTTCTAATTTCTGAGTCATATGGTAACTCTGTGTTTAACCATTTGAGGAACTGCCAAACTGTTTTCTGAAGTACCTACACTATTTTAGATTCCAGCTAGAAATGTTTGAGGGTTCTAGTTTCTCCACAACCTTGTCAACAGTTGCTATTACCTGTCCTTTTGATTTATAACTATCCTAGAGGGTATGAAATAGTACTTCATCATAGTTTTGAGTTGCATTTCCATGATGGCAAATAGTTTTGGGAATTTTTTCATGTGCTTATTGACCATTTGCATACCTTCGTTGAAAAATTATCCTTGAAATCCTTTGCCCATTTTTAATTGTGTTATTTTTCTTCTTCATCTTGAGTTATTCCAACTTTATTATTTATGTATACTAAAGCAAGTCCCTTATCAGAAATATGATTTGCAAATATTTTCTACCAAGCTGTGGGTTATCTTTTCACATTTTTTGATTCTGTACTTTGAGCATAAATGTTTTTAATTCTGATGAAATCCAGCATTTTAGTTTTTTTTATTGTTTGTATTTTGAGTGTCATATTTAAGAATCTATCGCTAAAATAAAGTTACAAAGATTTACACCTATGTTTTGTTCTAACAGTTTTATAGATTTAACACTTATGTTTCAGTTTATGGTCCATTTGGAGGATTTCTTGTTTTTTTGTTTTGTGTTTTTTTTTTTGTTGTTGTTGTTGTTTGTTTGCTTGTTTGTTTTGTGACCAGCATGGAACCCAATGTGAGGCTTGAACTTATAACTCTGAGATCAAGACATGAGCTCTGCCTGTCCCTCTGATTAAACAACTCTTGATTGGGAATTTAGGGGTGAGGAAGTCCTGTCTTCTTGGGAAAACCTGCTTTGAGTGGAGATTCCATCAAGTTGAGTAGGGCAGGAAGCGAGGTGGAAGGGGAAGGAGTAGAATGAAGTAAGGATGCCACAGATTCTTGTTGCTCTTACTGAGTTGTAGATTTTCTTGAGTAAATGTTACTTCATTTTCCGTATGTCCTTAGAAAAATATCTAGACTTTAAATGGTTTGTTTTACTTATTTGTTTATTTATTTATTTACTCACTTAATTTTTTAGTTGTTTTGCTGGGAAGTGGGTCCATGAACTCATTCTGTCAGGTTGGAGGTAGAACTCCTCCAGGGACTATGTCCTTAACCACAACACTTATGTTGTGTACTTTCAATGTAGCATTTAGGACATAGTACTTATTGTATTTTATTGTAACTTTCAGTTTACTTTATACAATATTCCCTGGAGACTTCCCCAGCCAGAGCTGCCATTTTTGCCTGAAGCCCTGAACCAAACTGTATTATTTATTAATTTTTCCAAAGGAGCCCTCTTCAGACATTGCTGTGGGAGCTACCAGAGCTTGCCATCTTCCTGCTGTGAGTACCTGTCCCGTGGAGCCTCTTGTCAAGCTTACTCTTTCAGTTCCTAACTTTGTCTCTAGTCTCAGGAGGCTGATAGGCTGAGACCCTAGGAAAGCTTAAATCTCTGTGGAGGTTCAAAATGCTGAAGGTTTTCAAATAGCAAAAACTGGGACTATGTCCTTAGCAAAAAACTGAGGACAATGAATTTCAGGGCTATTGCTGAAGTATTTTCTTAGTTACTTATTAATATATAATCTATTTAAAGCTAGCCTAGAATCAAATACAATTCTTATGAGAAAATATAATTAGATACACAGACTTCCAGAAATTTTTACAGTTTATAATTAAGGGCTTTTTTTTCCTCAGGTATTGTTTGTTGTTGCTGTTCATTTTTCTTCTAGAAAGCACCAGCTTCATTAGCAGGAGAGTTGTGGTGACTCTAATTAGCAGGTTTTCAAATTAAGGTATAGTAACTAGGCCTAAAGTTCATGATTCTGCAATTCATGTGTCTTTGTCTGCCTTAGGGTCCTATAAATAATTTCCCACAAAAATCTGAAGATTGATGACAATGATGAATTATACCTTTGTGATCACCCATGTTCATTTTTTATATTCTTCAATTTATATATCACCGTTCTACTGCAGAGACAATACATCTTATATTTAAAAACACTGTTTTTAGCTAACTGCTTTCACATAATTTAACCTATTTACTCATAAAAAACCTATTTGATCTCACTGAAGGCCAGTTTCATTATTCTCCTTTTATAGACAGAAAAACTGAGGTTCAAAATATCTCCTTGGTTTCCATAAGTTAAATGACTTATTAAGTAGAAAAGCTGGAACTTGTACTGACATGTTTTGACTGGTAAGGCCAGAACTCTTTTCAGTATATGTCAAATGCTTTGTATGAGTGTTTGAGGAGAAAAGACTGGTGGAGAAAAGGCAATGATATAGGCTGAAGTGCTTCCCATAAGAAGTATTATTTTTTTATTATAATGTGTCTCCAGAAGAAACTAAGTGCATTCCTTGATCTTATACTGACATATATAAATTACTATTTCTAAACTTCATACTTTCTTGTAGACTGTACAAGTTGAGAATCTGCTGCTTAGATATCAGCCATAATCCCCCCTTTTTTTCAGAGATCTCTGATTTATTTATTTTATTTATTTTATTTTTTAATTTAAACTCAGTTTGCCAACATAATGTCCCTTAACATTAAAATAGTTTTATTTGTATTTAATGTAAGAAGATTTAGTAAGTTTCTGAAGAGAAGCAATCCAAAAGAAAATAAAAGGTTTTCTTCTTCTATTTGGATTTTTCTTTCCTTAGAAGATCATGAACTATATAATTGTAGCCTAATTTGCTCCTTTTCTCTTTATCCATTATCCTGATTTTGCCTAATTCCATACTTCCTGCAGGCTGGGAAAATGAATTATGAAATATCAGTGTACTTGGAAGTGAAAATATTTTGGGAAAAGGGCCACCACTGACTGACTGCCTCCAAGACCGAGAGAATATTAGATGAATAAGTATTATTTGTAACTTCTTATCATATATTATCTTGCTATTTTGTAATACAAGTGATCCTTGATGTTTTTGAGTTAAAGATCTTTATTTCTTTACCCTAAAAGCAGGTAGTTATTTGGACACATTGCAAGTGGGTTAAGTCATTTCCTAGTGTCAATTCTGTCAAAAGATTCTCTCCATCTTCCACCCTCCAAGTTTTTTCCATGAGACATTTAGGGCATATATAATAATCCTTCACATTTTGAGGACTACACCTCAGGTAGTTCTCTGCCAGGGAAGCATTTCCTTATATCCCTGGTTCAGCTATGCGTTAATGCCTCTATTTAGATATTGTCAATTTTCCCCAACAGATGTCCTGTTCTAAGCAATGATCATGCTATTTTGTATCTCTGCATCCCTAGAGCCTAGCATAATGCCTGGCATGGAGGGGATGCTGAATCAGTAATGTTGGGTTAATATATCGGTGAATGGTTGGAAAGGCTAAGGAGACACATTTGGAACACTGAATGGGGTGGGCCCTGGGATATGGTTACTAGAGGAGGCAGAGAGGTAGCAGAAATCCATTCCTGCCTCCCTCGCTAAGGTGAGCAGAAGGAGGGAATTCTGCGAGAAGGAATAAACAGCATCAAAATCTATAAAAACTGAATGCTGTGATTTTTCAGTCATTTAGGCTTTGACTGCGGAGGAGTGATGGACCCAGCCACAGTGATTTTTGAGCACTGGGAAGTATGAGAAACTAAAGTATCCTTCAGAAGGGAACGGTGAAAATCAGGAAGCTTAGTGACTTGTTCAAGATGTAAGTAAAACAAATAAAGGGGTCTCTAGCATTCCAACAAAATTGTCTGATTGGTTCACCAAAGTGTAATAAAGGGAAAGAAGATTCAGGGATGAAATCCTCTGCTGAAAAAAGAATACCTGTCTCTCTAGGCTATCCTTTGCTATCCTTTGCCCAGTTGGCCCTGGGACCCTCCAGAGAGGGCCTCTACTCTGTTCCCTTGTCCCAGGGCGGGGGGTGGGGCACCCCAGCTGCTCTGACGGATGGGTCCCCTTCTCTCTCAGGGCACCCCAACCCCAAATTCACATGTAACAAGTTCTCATCCCAGTCCCCTTTCCTGGCGCCCTGATGAGTATTTAAAGCCAATTTTGAAATGCCAAAAAAAAAAAAAAAATTTCCTTTGCTTGGAAATTTGGACTTAGTAAATGGACACCAAAGCATGAGGAATCTTAAGACCACCTATTTATAGTCTGGCCTATTTACAATATAGTCTTGTGTCCATACCTGTTCTTATTTTTTGTAATTACATATAAAGTCCCCCCCTTTTCCTTCCTTTTTTCTTTTCTTCTCCCTCTACTATCTCCTCCCCTGCCCTACCACACACACACTCCTTCAGGCTATCTGAATATTTTCATTATTTGTTCAACAAATATTTATTTTATATACCAGGCATTATAAGTGAAACCAACTTTGTGTCTTATTGTTACAGTTTAGAGGGAGAATATAACATCAGTGAAACTACTACCACAACACCAAAAACAAACCCCAGAATGAAAGAACACAGTGGAATAAAGAATTAAATTGTCCTGTAAAAAGCCATAAAGTCCATCCTAGATGTCACTGATGAGATTAGATCATAAAAATAGTGTGACATCTGTCCTTCTCTATTTCTCTCTATATATTTCTCTCGACTTTATTCTTTTTCAGTCTCTCCAAAATTTATTTAATTCTGAGTCCTTCACACACAGGTTCTATTTTCTGATAGAGAACTTAATAATTTTTATAAAATGGTTTATATAGAGCTCCTGAAAATCAGGGACTATATCTTATTTATCTTTGCCTCTCTGGAATTTAGCACAATGTTTAACTTAAAATATATGCTCAATAAATAGTTGAGTCAAGGCTAATGATTTAGGGTGTTTTACCCTTCTCTGATCTCAGATAAATTTTCACAGGGAAATAAGGCCTGCTGAAAAAAAAAAAAATTCAAGACATGGTACTAATAATAAGGAAATATCTTAGGAAAAAGAAATTACTTTTAAAATGACAACTCTGTTGGTAGCTACCTGCCATATCCTTCTTATAGTGAGTTGTTTGGGGAAACTTACCTTCTCTTAACACACAGAAACTTACTTTCTCTCAACACACAGTTTGGACTTTCCTTTATGTGGTATTGGTTTAAGATAAGCTGCCTTTGTGTATTTTCTATTTTTATCTTCCTATGATTCTAATGATAGTTTTAGTTTTAGATAGTAATTTTTAAATTGCTATTACTGTCCTTTTTTTAATTGGCTTCATTTCCTAATGTTATTTCTTTTCTTTTGGGAGTACTCCTTAAAATAGTCCCCTCTTTATGATGGCCTCTTGCCCAGAGTTGTTAAATTCAACTTTCCAGGAATATCCATTAATTTAATTAATTTTATAAAAATACCCTCCATATACTATTTAATCTAAAATATTTTCAATTATAAAATGTATAATTGTTTTTCCTACAACTAATAAAGATAAAATATGCTTCCAAATATAATTGCAAGGAACCATTAATTAACTAAAAGATGTACTCTGATTTCACAGATATTAAAATGTCAAACATTGTACAGTTTTGAATTTATAAAATATAGGAAAATCACCATCACAGCTTTACCATACATTTCCTTTTATTTTTGGTGCTGAAACCTGGGAACGAACCATACCATACATTTCCAATCAAATATTTATACAACGTTTTAAAGTTATTTCTATGGTGGGCACCTGGGTGGCTCAGTGGTTGAGTGTTTGCCTTTGGCTCAGGTCATGATCCAGGGGTCCTGTGATCCAGTCCCAGTTCAGGCTCCCTGTGGAGAGGCTGCTTCTCCCTCTGCCTATGTCTCTGCCTCTCTCTGTGTCTCTCATAAATAGATAAATAAAAATCTTTAAAAATAATTATTTCTATACTAATGGCAAAGGAATACTGTGTTGCATACTTAATATAGGACAATGGTATTGCATTTTTTTTTTTTTTTAGAAATATTCTGAGAGCTTTAGAAAGTCCCTGCTGGAATGGAACTCCCAAATGTCAGTATCTTTGTCTGTTTTGCATGTACCTTAAGCACGTAGAAGAAGGTACTCAATAAATATTTCTCAAATGAATTTATGAGTGAATTCATGTTTTGTTAGAGATGCCATGTGTCTGTTTTAAACAAAACCAAATGAAACAAGTAAGAATTATTAATCAGTGAGCTCCTTCTAAATGCCAGTTTATGTTTTTCAGATAATCTTGTACAGAATAGCTTCTCAAGCCTTACTTTTCACTTTTTGCCAACTTCTTTCCATTATATTTTCATAAGTGTTATAATGATATTTACAATTCAGTGATGTTTGCAAAAGCTTTTTGTGAATTACATAATTGGTGAAAAATTGAATAACATAATTGGTCATTTATGGCTGTCGATAGTTGCAGTACTTTGAGGGTTAAAAGGGAAAAAAAATCCTAATAAGTTCCTTGTAATAATACATTTGGTCCACTCAGTAAAAAGTAGATATTAGTGAGCCAAATATAAAAATAAAAATATCTAGACAAAGGAGTAAGTTTGTAGGGTCTGAAATTTATTCTCATTCCATCTCTTCCTCCATTTCTAAGACATTTATGTAGCTTTGATGATGGCTGAGTATAAAGCCATCCATATGTTTTTATTCTATTATTTTTATTTAAAAAATGCTACTAAATTGTCAGTCTCATAAATTTGGAACCCTCACATCTCAATAGTTATATGTAATTTAAACTTCACAAGAGTTTATTATGATTCTTAAGGCAGAAGATCAGAATATCAATGTCCTTATCCATGGCCTCTGGAACCCAGATCTCTATAGACTTGAAACTTAATTTAGTTTTTGTTAGCTATGTAGTCATGGAAATTAAGTTAACATTTTTTGTGCCCTATTTCCATCCTTCCAATGTCATTAATGCATCTCTTGTAGGGTTTTTATAAGGACTAAATAACACATGTAAACTTTTTAACAGGTCCTTCCAAATAGCAGATGTGAGTGTTGGATTTTCCCTATTTCCCCTCTGGATGCACCGTACTCTTCACTGCCCTGCTTTGTGTGCTGGCAGGCTGACCTTCATGGTCTTCCTTACCCTGGGCTCCCTTGCCCCCTGACTTCTGGTTAGATTTTCAACTGGAGACAATGAAGGGATGGAAAGACAGAAGGAGTGAAATTGAGGTAACCCTTCTCTCCATTTCCTCATTGGCTGATTGTGGTTTGGCATGACTTTCTCCATCCTCTTCCTGTATGGAATTTCATAGCTATTATTGAATGGTTTCTCTCCTTGGTTCTACTTATTGCCAGATCTTAGTATTAGTCCCTCCCCACATTCCATCAGACTTCGGGGTTGTCAAGACTTGCTGTGCATCTAGGCCTCGTGCACCAACACCCCTTTAACTCTTTTCACATCCTTGTTAATAATCCCTTTATTTGATTTTCTTTAATTAACCATTTGCGTGTACTATTTATTTGCCCATGGGATCATAAACAGCATGGTGCTGAATTATATAGTTTAAATAAGTATCAGATTATTTATTTCAAATCAATAAAATATCATTAATAGTGATAGGAAAGGGGGTTTTACAACTTAGGTAAAGAAAATCAATTTTATTAACCTGTATGTCATTATAGCATAAATGTCCTGAGCACTAAAGGAGGTATGTATTGAACTGGTGCTAAATTGCAGTTAGGATGGAATAAAGACTGAGAGACCTCCCCTCAGGGGCTTGACACATGAACCCTCCTCTTCTCCCTTCTTGAGAGTGCTGGAGGCAAGTACATGGAACACAAAGAAGTGGGGTTTATGTGACCAAATCAAGTTCAATATAAACCAAAATCTAAGTTTCAGGGTTTAGTGGGCATCAAGATTTTGGAGTTGCTGGGTGGCATTCTTAACAGAAGCTTGCAAGGCCATATAACTAAGAGGTAGACCTGGAAGACTGCTTGTAGGAAATAAATAGGAAGGTCATGGCTGGTTTTCATTCAAACAGGAATTACAGGAAAAAACGATAAGGCTCCAAAATTATGAAGTACAGTGACTGCACATTGTGGGAGTGTAATAAGTGTCAAGATGTTTTACACATGGATAAATCCAGATTTCCTCACAGAAGACCTGGGGAAATATTGTGTCCATATCTCCACTCAGTCACATGTTTGGGATCTATGTAGGGCTGAGCTTATAGGACACGGAAACCATCATGAGTCATTAAGGTGAAACTGGAGAAGAATGCATTACCACTGCATGAAGCAATAATATCATTTCATGTTCATCCTGGAAAGAATTTAAAATAATATGCCATATGAAGTTTTCCCAAAAAACCTATTGTCGTCTTAATCAGAGTTAAGAATTTTTAACTCTCAAGCCAAATGAAATCCTATAGATACCTCAATTCTCACACTTAATCACAGTAGAAGAGAGAATATATTATAATGTTAAGAGGGAAGAGATTAAGACGGCTGGAGTCCCTTTGACTTACTAGATTGAATCCTAACTCTCTCTGCGACTTACTATCAGTATATCCTTGACATTTTTTTTTCCAACCAACCTCTAGAGGTCCCAGTTTCCTCTTCCTCATCCTTGGAATTAGAAAAGTATCTATTTCTTGGAAATACTTTAAGAACTAAATAAAACAATACAGGCAAAAAACTTCAAAAAGTACGTGGCGTATAGTATGTACTTAATAGTTCTTGCCTGGTTTTCTTTTTTGATTGTGCATCTCCCAACAAGATTCTAAGTGTACTTTGAGGTATTAATATATCTATAAGATGAATACATATACCTATGTAATAGGTAAATAATGTAATAGGTATACGTATTATTCATTTTATATCCGTTACCAAGTCTATCATATAGTGAAGTATTAAATAAATATTTGCTTAGTGACTAAATGAGGTTAGCTTGTCTTAGAAATATGAATCTCAAAGACCAAAACAATGCACATATGTCGTTTTTACTGATGTTGTCTCCTGAGATTCAGTTAATTGCTAGAGAGGAGACTATTAATAGCTCACTGCACTTTAAACGCCTGTCTTTTTTTAATATTAGCACATCAATGCAATTCATATCCACAGCCTTGGGCACATGCAGAAGCACCACATTCACGTTATCAAGTACTCACAATTATTCACCAAAAAAGTAAAAATCTTATCGAAGTAAGAACTAGGAATAAATTATAGCATCAAAAGGGGAAATAAACTACTTATTTGAACATACTTTTATAGAAAATAACACAGATCTTTTTTAAACAATGAAATTATGTTGAGTCTACTTACTTTGTATTTAATTAAACAATGTACAAGGGGCAGCTGTTGCTGTTATAAACTTTGATATTCAATTGGCATCAATAAAAAAAAAAGGGCTGTGTTTCTTCCATCTATTAATTCTGCAATTTATTTACCCTGCAGAAAGACTTTTTCAAATTTAAAAACAAGTAGACTTTCCTGAAGAAAAATAATGTTAACAACTTTGAATGTCTTGAAACGGACAATAAAGTAGCATAAACTTAAACTCACAGAAATAGCAAGGGAGAATGCATATTTTCCTGCTTTATAGTTATTTAGACAGTAGTCATGTGAGTATTTTGCAGCTTAAAAATATTTCTATTATCACATGATCTTATATGCTGGTTAGAAGAGAAAATAATAACATAAAGAATAATGATAATAGTTACCATTTGGTTTTCTAAGTAAATGTAATTGTGAAAAGTATTTTACATGCATAATTCCATTTAATATTCACAGAATCACTAGATGGTAAGTTTCATAAAGACAGAATCATATCTATCCATTTCTTTATTCATTTCTTTTTTTTTTTTTTATGATAGTCACAGAGAGAGACAGAGAAAGAGAGACAGAGACATAGGCAGAGGGAGAAGCAGGCTCCATGCACCAGGAGCCCGACGTGGGACTCGATCCCGGGTCTCCAGGATCGCGCCCTGGGCCAAAGGCAGGCGCCAAACCGCTGCACCACCCAGGGATCTCTATTCATTTCTTTATTCATCAGTGGTCCCCAGTAATCAGCACTGAGCTTGAATACAGTTGATTCTCAATATTTATTGAACAATTGGATGATCTTTCCTTTGAAGTAGGTTCTTGCTAGACAGCATTGTTTCAGTCTGCCAATGTTCGAGTATTACTAAGTGTACTACATTTGGTCAGCTCTACCCTTGTTTGGCATGGTTACTCTTACTTATGCATACTTACAGTGAGAGAATGCCTGAGGGAGGCCTTTATTATGTATAGCATATTGAGCCTAAAATGTCTAAGAAAGTTACTGACAAAAGCACTGTTAATAAAAGTAAAGCCTTCAAAAATCTGATTCTCATCTATACAAGTTGAAGGTTGGAAAATATTGCCATTAAACATATCTTAGAAAGCATAGTCAGGATTTGTTAAAAGCTCTTTTAAAATTATAGTATCACTTAATAAAACATAAAGAAATGAAGGATAAAGTAACCTCTAGAAGCCAGAACCACAAGGCTCAGAGCAGACTTACCAGAACGGTCACCACACGTAGAACCACTCCTCGCATGTTATTCTCTAGTTTCTTGTCAGTTAGTGACCCATTCAGCCCTGTGACAGGATTCCAGCACCCAAGCTGAAAGGCAAAATAGCTTGGTCACTTTCCTGCCTGAACAACAGTCCACTCCCTAAATCTTTGGAAAAACTGTGTGATATTTCTTGGAATAACTGGTACATGAAAGGGTTCTGCGCAGGTTTTCTTTTCTAATAGTAAACAAAGCAATCAGAAAATCTATTTCTTGCTTTTCAGTATCATTTTATGGCATATTACAGCAGCCAACATGCTTTAGGAGACTCACTAAGGACATGGACTTTAAAAGGAATTATAACACACCAATAATTCAGTTCTGGTAATGCACTGAATTGGAAAGATAATAGCACATATAATTTAGTATAATATCTGTTCTTAATATATCAATTATTGCACAAGTTAGATCTTCTTATACTTTCAATGGTTTTAATTAGATACTTTTATTGGAAAAAACTACAAGATTTTTATAACAGTTATAGGGTTACTGCTTTTATTTGAGGGGAAAAAATCATGTATTTGGCTTTGTTGTTCTCAAGTATTCACAGTACATACAACAATATAATTTGCCTTTTTTGTCAGTGCTATCAATTTCCTGGGAATATTTTGGCAGCAGCCTTTCCCTTCAAGTCTTGCAATGATTCACTGCTCTTTACACTCCAAATACTGGTTTAATTTTACATCCTTATGTAGTTCTTATGTGCTGTAATAACCAGGTCTGAGGGCTACCAGTTTTAAAATCACTGCCTATAAATCACAACAGGATAAAAACTGATGACTCTCAATTCAGAAATAAGGGGGGAAAAAAAAGAGATATTGTGACTTGAGTTAGCAGATAACTCAAGTAGCAAAGCTGTAAAGAGCATGCTATAATGCACATCTTGGGAAGAAATGTCACGCTATTAATTCTGATACTAAATCCACAAGCCTTCACTTTGGGAAACCTATTCTATATTTGCATATTTTAAAAATGTAACAGACCTTTAGTCATATTTGGAGACTGTTCTGATTGACTGAATGGCTTATAGGGACACACCCAGTTACTTGTGCTGCTTCCTCCTGAAGACTGATTTATTTCTTCTTATTGCATTTTCTTTGTGGGTTCCAAAGTTGCAAGTCTCCCTCACAAATAAAAGATGTCCGTGCTTCCAATTAAAACTCAAGTTTCTCTTTGAGTCCCCAAGAGATGTTTAATTAAGGAACCTAAAATGTACCCAATATGTCTTAAGAGATGTTACAATATAAAAAAAACCAGCTTTTTCTCTATTAAAATAATTTGGAAAGGGCCGCCAATTATAGATTTTAACTATAAAAGCATATTACATTCATTCATTGATATGTCATTCTTAGTTATCTAAAAAAGTCTAGTTAGAACTTAGATCCAATTAGTAAATCCAAATGTGTTGAAAGTCTAATTATCAGAGATATCGTAGTCCTCTTGCCCAATTTAAAATCTTAGGAAATTCTTTTGAGCTTTTGTTGTTTTCTTAGATCAACCAAAGTCCATGCCTATTACATTCCTTGATGTAGATATATATATATATATATTTTTTTTTTTACTAACTTTTTCAAGAAGATTCTATTTCCTTAGACTAAATACTGGTGAAAAAAGTGAAGACCTACTACACTATCCACCTTTTACAGTTGCATTACTTAATTCTAAGCTTAATGAGTAGCTTTTAGGACATTATCTTGTTCAAGGTAAATATGGCTAAGATGCCAAAGTAAATACAAGGATTTCTTTCTTTCTTTTTCTTTTTTTTTGTCTTCCTTGGTAAATCTACAGTCAGTTTGCCTAAATAAGTGACATCTATTAATGCTGACTTGACCATAGCATTTTGGTGTATTGACTAGTCAAAATATTTACTACTGGAGTAACAATAAAACTTGCTGAGCAGTTTGTTTCAACAATGCTCTGTACATACATTTAAAAATATATAATTTCCAGCTTCTTAATTATGTCTTCCTTTAAACACAATTAAATATAATCCATGCTCTAAAAATTCTAAGGCACTGAGACATTTAGGGCTTTAAAAGAATAATAATAAAACATTTGTCTACAGACCTGAGCAGTAACTTAAACATTTATATACACATATGATGTGTACGTATTTGTTTCTTCTCACTTTAAAAAATATATTTGGCCAAATCCTCTCTCATATATATTACATCATTTTCTCCTCTGCCTGATGGTTTTTCCCATTTCTATTTTCTATCTCTCTTCACTCCCCTTTTCTTGCTATTTGACTCACATGTCCTTTGATCATAGCACTTGTAAAGTTGTTTCTGTTCATCATAACAGCAGTTGAGATTTTAGGATTGGTAATACCTTTCACTTAATTCAGTTCTTCCTATGTACAAACTCAAACAAAGTTAGCTGAATATTAGCTATGGACACCAAGAGCCAGGAATTTCAGAGACTGAATTTTGAGGTAGAGAAAGTTTAGAATACAGATGATCTAGAAATCTAGAAATAAAATATATCCACTTGTGACATATCAAAATGAGATATAACAAAGAAATCAGGGCAGCCCAAGTGGCTCAGTGGTTTAGCACTGTCTTCAGCCCAGGGTGTGATCCTGGAGATCTGGGATGGAGTCCCATGTCGGGCTCCCTACATGGAGCCTGCTTCTCCCTCTGCCTGTGTCTCTGCCTCTCTCTCTCTCTCTCTCTCTGTGTCTCATGAATAAATAAACATGATCTTTAAAACAAACAAAAACACAAAGAAATCAATCAGAAATTATAATAATACTTGTTTCTTATATTGAACAGAAGTACTTCTTTTACATTTTTTGGAATAATTTCTAAGTATTAGCCATGATACTGAGCTCCTTATACTTGATCTCATTTAAGCCTTAGAATAACTTTATAAGAATGTGTTGTTACAATCATTATTTTATAAACATAGAAACTAAGAGCTCATCTAAAGTCACATAACTACTAAGAGATGAAACTAGGATTTAAACTATTGCTTTTAAAAGTCCAGATTCAGTGCTTTCAATTGCAGTCCTGTTTTATAGCTTATGATTTTTTTTCATAAATATGATCTATTTGAGGTTGGTAGGAAATTTTTATTCCTATTTTTGGTCAAAATATTAAGGCTCAGAATTGCTAAGTAGTTGCCTCAAAATAGCAGCTCGTGAATTCATTTTGGCAAAACAATTGAAAAAGCAAATCATCATCATTTTTATAAAAAAAATCATAACATGTACATAGTGCATAGTATTAGTCAATCCTCTGAGGTCTTTAATTATAGTAATTAGCTTATCTCTCAAAAGAATATAATGAGAAAGGCAACATTATTATCTCCATTTTACAGAAGAGGAAACTGAGGATTGAAAGGTTGTGCTCCTTTTACTGTGTTATCTTTTACCCACTTATAGAGTCAAGAGGCATTGAGTAGAATAAGGAAAGTAGAAAAATGAAATGGACAAGAGATTCTCAAAAGTATTTCTGGAAGTCTCTACTCTGTGTCACCAAATTACTAAAGATAAGTGTGGGACACATTTCATTTATCTTAAGGTCTGTTGATATTTCTCAAAATGTATACCAAATATAAATAGGGAAATAATAGCAACACAGAGAGAAAATTTTGATTATTCACATCTTTTTGAAGGATTTTTCAAGTTTTAAGATTCCTTAATTTCTGTTCATAGCCACTTATCTCCCTGAGGTTCCCTTTAAGCTTTTCTGTTTGATTGTAATAGCTTCTTCCAATAATAAGCAGTATAAATGAGTTAGGTTCACACATTCAAATTGAATTTGTATCTATAACAGGTCATATTCCTTGCAGCGTAGCAAGATTGATAGGTATAGTGTTTGATTAAAAAAAAAAAAAACCTAGAAGAATTTCATTTAAGTTCAAGTGTGAAGTTTATCTAACAACTTCTTTGGTTTCATTGTTAGAAATTCTATTAACCTGATTTCTCTGGATATGTGGAGAAGGTTGTTTCTGTCTGGTTGTGTTTTTGTTTTTGTTTCTCCACCCCCCCCCCCTTTTTTTAAACAATGAAGCTAGACACTAATAAAGATAATGCACACAGAATCTTACAATGCTATCTATTCAGCTGAGCACTTTCTAAGTAAAAAATAATAAAAGTGACCTCTACAACACATAAGATTTACAGAAAGTCATACTGCTGATGGCAAAACAAGATTCACTATCTCCCATGGTCTGGCAGTCTAGGAAAAATTTGGAGGGATTAAAAAATAAAGACAAATTCAATTTCCTTTCAATTACAGTGTATCGATTTCCTATATTATTTTCTAGTTTATGGCTGAAAGTCACTTTAAAACCTTAAAAATGCTTAATGCTTTAATTGTCCCCTTCATTGAAGCTTTAGCAATAATAATCTTGTAGCTCTCTGTTAAAATCACTGTAATATCTTGTGTTCAACAAAATGGTTGATGTATTTGCATGAGGAGAGTAATATGCTCCTAACATGTGTTATGTCATTAGTAAATGACCAAGTTTTGGATATTTACCCTTTTTCTTTCAAAATCTCCTCTTTTCATTTGTGTGGGGCTTTAAAGGATGACGTTTGACTACGTTTTGCATCACGATTTTTCAGGCAGTGTTACAATGTCAAAAAAGAGCTGAACTGTTCAACTTTAATTTTACGCCTAATAGTTATACACTTTAATGACAGGAGTCAAGAGAGCTCTTAATTGAATACCAAATGGAATTCCCTACATTTATTAGCTTGTATTCATATGGAACAAAGGAAGCCTGGTTATAGTATCAAAGCTCCAGCTGCAAGACACAAAATATCCACTGCACGGCAAGCTGTGTGCTGCCAGCCACTGCATTTCCTTTATTTGCTTCCTTAGCCTTCAAAGGAGAAAAAAAAGGAACAATAAGGCAAAGTAGCTGAAAGCTAACCATTTAGCAATGCACAGCATTTATTTGGTAGATATTACTTCTATAATGGGAGAGAAAATGTAAAAAGAAATACATATGGCAAATTGGCTCAGATACATGTTTTATACAGTTAAATTGGAATGCTTTTCCTTTGATATATACAGGAATGTAGTGTGTCAGTAATTCCTCCAAATATATATATATTTTTTGGTGATATTTCCACTTTTAAAACAGGTTCAACTTGTAGGACTTGCTCCCTAGGGGATGATTATTTCCTCCTAAGATTCTATTCCTAGAGCTTGGTCATTACCATGAAGTAGTTGATGTTCTTTAGATTATGTGAAATAGCCTTAGCACCTTAGGAAAAAATATCTGTGGAAAAAATTCAGAAAAAAAAAATCACCTGATTCCACTGCTTACAGCATACATTTCCCCATATTGCTGCTGAAAACAAAATTTTTGTACCATGTAACAATGTACATGTACAATAAGATGAACTTAACTGATTTTCACAAATGAAGAAGAGAAACACAAGAAGATATATATATATATATATATATATATATATATATATATAGCTTCATATATATATATATGAAAAAATAGCTCACCGATGTTTTATGCCGCCTTAATAACCACTCTCAGTTATCACCTGGCATTTAACTGATTTAATAATATTTTACCATTATTACAAGTTTTCCCTTTTATAGTTCTTCTTGGTGTAAAATTACTGTTACACTATATTTAGAGGCAATATATCAGAGTGGCTAATATCAGAAACTCTAGAATCAGACTGCTTAGGTTCAATCAAACACCTGCTCTGACAGCTGCTGGGCATGTGTGATTAGGCCTCAGTTTTCTCATCCCTCAAATGGGCACAGTAAAAGTGACTTCCTTGTAGGGTTGGTGGAATTATTAACTGACTTAATATATGTCAAATATTTAAAAGTGTTCTTGGCACATGAAGACTAAAGAAATGTTCATTATTACCATTTTTTTAAATAAAATTGGCAGTCCTATTATTTACTCAGCTTCATCATTGGGGTCACTTACTAGTTTCAGTGAGGAAGCAGGTCTCTAAAACTGTGGTTCTCAACTTTGGCTGCATATTAGAATCACCAGAAAATTTTTAAAAGTTTTGATGTACCAGCCCAAATAGAGAACAATTAAGTCCAAATCTCCAGGGATGGAATCCAGGCATCAGTAGTATTTACAGCTCTCCAGGTGATTTCAACCTATAGCCAAGATTGCAAAGTACTTCTCTAACACTTGCCTTAATACCCAGGGAGTAGGAGTTCACATAGAATGGCTACTTAACCTTTTTGAAGGAAGGCATCATTTTTACCCACTTTCTTTGCAAGAGCTAACTAGGAACACTTCCTCAAATAAGCAAGTAGTTTTATTTTTCTTGTTCTAAATAGGATGGGAGGTTAAAAACTCTGTGAGGCCAGAATGATGCCTACCTTGTCTATTCTTGTATCCGTAGCCCTTATTACAGTAGATTACAGTAGTGATATATGGGAACATGATAGGTCCCAATAAATATCTGATAAGTTAATGCATTCATTAGAATTCCTGTTGTTCTTTCTTCTCCCTCTTTTTCTCCTCCTCCTCCTTCTTCCTTTTTTTTTTTTTTTTTTGTCTCTCCAGTTCAAACTGAATGAAGAAACAAAGCATCTCCTATCTGAGACAATGTCCTGTTATCATATTGTTATCAAACCCTTGCCAATTTTTGGAATTCTTCAGAGTGATTTCCTTCACCCATATTCTACTAGCTCTCCTTTTCTTTCTGATCAGATTTTTTTTCTAGAATATTCTAGCACTTAATGATTACAACCTGATAAAAGTTTCTGGATTTTCTTCTCTTTCATTCTTTGCTCCCTCAAGATGTTTTAAAGGTAGAACCTTCATTTTAAAACCACATTAGAGTTCTTTCTTTTCTTATCCATTAAATAGATAGCCACTTAAAGTCAGGGACACCATCTTAACCATCTTTGTGTGCCCAGTGCCTTTTAGTGTTTTGCCTAAGTAAATTTTTTATTTTTTTGAAATTACAAGGTTAACATATAGTTACAAAATCTAACATAAAGTATTTCTATTGGACTGTAGATCTTTGTTCCAAAACAATCTAAAATCTGAAGTCCAGACATCTCTTTATATTCTACTACCTCTTCAATGTTTCTGCTGATTTCCCAGTCACCTCAATTATTTAAAAGATTAAAACTCATTTTTTTAAAGATTTTTAAAAAATTTTTATTTACTTATGATAGTCACACACACACAGAGAGAGAGAGAGAGAGAGAGAGAGGCAGAGACACAGGCAGAGGGAGAAGCAGGCTCCATGCACCGGGAGCCCGATGTGGGATTCGATCCCGGGTCTCCAGGATCGCGCCCTGGGCCAAACGCAGGCGCTAAACCTCTGCGTCACCCAGGGATCCCAAGGTTAAACTCATAATCAACCTCCTACCATCCATTCTTCCACTAGCCAGAAACTAGCAAATCTGATAACTGCACATATCTAATCCATTGCCAATCTGCCAATTTCATCTCAAAAACCAAACTGTCGAATCCATTTAACTCCATCTCCTTGCCACCATCGTAGCCCAAGCTAACTTCATTGCTTCTCTTTTACAATCTTCACTCTACCTGTAACAAAAATGTAAATTTAGATATAATGTCCTCTGCCTAAAATCTTTCCACAGTTTTCCATTGTTAGCAAGAGAAAGGTCAAATTTCTAATGTGGCCAACCTAGATCTGTGTGATTCATCATTTTACATTCACAATCTCATGTCACACCACATTCTTTCTCAGTGATTGAACTCCAACCACACTCATCTTCCTTCAGTTTCTTGAGTTAGACATAATCCTCCCATTGTAAGAATTTAAACATTGTTTCTCAAACATTGAGGTATACTAGAACTAATAGGAAGTGAAAAGCAGAACAAACAGACAAAAGCAATGCCAAAGCTATATGCCATGCCAATTAAATTAGAATTTCTAGGCCTGGGATCCAGGCATCAGTATATTTTAAAATTTCCAAGCAGAGCACCTGGGTGATTTAGGCAATTAATCTCGAGATCGAGCCCCATCGCCTTGGCCTCTGCATTCAGCAGGGAATCTGCTTGAGGATTCTCTGTCTCCCTCTCTGTCTGCAAGCCCACCCCACTCATACCTACTCTCTCTCTCTCTAAATTAAATAAATCTTAACAGAAAAAGTTTCCAAGATTATTTCTAAGTGTCACCAAATTTGAGAACCAATGGTTTTCATTATATAGTTTTTCTTGAATGGAAGAATCTAGACACCTGCCATTTTTCAATGAATTACTGAATCCATTCTTATTCATATTTTAGATCTCAATGTAAACATCTATAGGTTAGTGTAAACCTTCCCTGATTACCTGTCCCCACCCCCAGGTTAGCTCTTGTCCCTCCAAAGTAGTATCATGTCCCTCTCCTTCATAGATTAGCATTTATTGTACTAATTATCTGTAGGTTTCCATGAATTGAGGAAAAATTACTGCTTTTTGTCTCCCCACTATCTTCTTCAATACATAATTCCTGGCACAAAGTGGGACTTCCATTTTTATTGAATACTAAGCAAATTTAGATCATGTTTAAACAGGAAACTTCATACATCTTGCAGTGATTGTTGATTGTTTTTTAAACAATGCCTTAAATGAGGATCTCAGTAGATAGTCAAGATGCTATGCTGCCAGATACTGAATTTTTGTTTGTTTTTGGAACTGTAGATTTGCAACTCTTATTCATCCTAGGTGGAGAGAGAATAAGCTCTACATGATAAGATCAAGGAATGCTTTTCAGAAGCCTTCAATATGAAGAATGATGACATTACCTAACCCCTAGAGAGTAAAATAAGTTGTTATTTAGTCTTATCATTTGAACAATTATATAACAACAACAACAGCAGCAGCAGCAGCAATAATAGAAGTGAAACATAACCTATGATGGGTGTTTCTTACATTCCAAGACTCATTTTAAGACATGTACCTATACTATCTCACTAAAAGGAGAACCACAACATATCCATGAAATATGAAGTGCTAAAACTTTAGGGGGATAAAATGTTACCAGTCTATGAGGGGAAAGCCCTCTTCATAATGCAAAATCTTCTTGAAGAGTAGCTCCTGGTCAAAAACCTAAGAATGATTTTTTAGGCCTGAAAACAGGCTATTAGGATGGCTTTACCTGACAGGCCTATTGAAGGCAGTTCCAGTCAAGAACTCAGGTCCCTTTGGCTGGCCATGTTTTTAGTCAGTATCTGGCTGCTTAGCCCAGGAGCCACTTTACCTGGGCATTGGCCTTCCCCCAGGAGTCTCTGCTGAGAACCTACTGGTTGAAGGAGGGGGCAGCCTTGAAGATACTTACTTGTAGTCTGAGTTTATACCGAGTGCTTTTCCTAGTCTTTCCCTTCTTCCTTTCCTCCCTCCTCACCACTGCACCAGTCCGTAAAACTGCAGGGGCCTCAGGGTTTGCTCCCCATTATATGTTGATACATCTGACTCTCACCTGGTGTCATTCTGCATGAAAATAAGGGGCACTGGGGGAGCCGGAACCTTCCTTCCAACTTGCTTTTCCTAAGTGAATAAAGGCTTAATTGACTTTCATATTGGCTTGTTTTCTTAATTGACTACTCCCACATCCAGCAGCTCAGCCCTTGACATTGCTTACTTTATAGTGATGTGACAGTTCACATTTATTGGAGACTTCCTACGAGGCAGGTATTGTATCAAAGTCCTGGATATTATTTACTTTTCTGCCTTAATCCTATTAGATGGATACTATTAATTATCCTAATTTTTAACAGATGAAGAAATTGAGGATTAGAGAGATTATTGACCTGTTCCAGATTACTCAGCTCAGAAGTGAAATCATCAGGATTTGAACACAGGCAGCTTAGCACCAGAAACCACTAGGTGATTCTGACCTCAATCAACAGGATAATTTTTCAGGAAAGAATAAAGCAAAGGGCACATGGACAGTTCCAATGGTGTTTGAGTGCTCATCTCCTAAGAATTGCTCTATTTGTGTTTTAGGGTCCTCGAAAAACTAGAATTTATTTGCATACCCTCTTTTCTTTGCCTCAACTATTCAAGTTGGGTTTCTGTCATATGGAACCAAAAGATTTATAGCTAATTACATGGAAGTTGTGCTAGGTTTTGTGAATTTACTCTATAACTACGTCAATGTAGAAAAAGGAAGATATTTTTGAAGAAGTGGGCAAAAAGTAAAGAACATTGGATTAGGTGTTTGAAGACCTAGTTTTTATTTCAAATAAGGGATCAGTGTAAATAAATTCTAAACTCTTTTCTCACAACTATTAGTGATTAGGTCTATTTCATGGATAGTTTCTTATAATATGAGCAAAGCAAACTCCAGTATATATATAAAGCCAACAAGGATTACTGATAAAAGGGACACTCATAGAACCATTTGTATTGACCTATTAAAATACAACTTCCACAAAGGCAGATGTTTTTGCCTGTTTTATTTACTGATGGATACCAAGCACCTATATAGTTCACAAATAATAAATATTTATCGATTGAATGAATGGGTCTTATTTTTCTCAAAGAGTAAATTAAATCTCAGTTGCCTAGAGGACTTTGTGGTATGTGGGTTTTATCTCAAGGTAAGAAATAAATCAGCTAATTCTCATAAAATCCTGTCTAGCTTTGTGATTCTATAATTGTTTAATATGACTGGATTCATACCAAGAGTCATTCCTGTGATGAACAAGAGAGGATTACTCATTTAAATTTTCCAAATAACTCTGACCAAAAACAGTACAATCAGCCATTGCAATCAGTTGGTCTGATGCTAAGGCTGACACAATAGTATTGTCTAGGTAACCGTGTAATTCTTCCTTTCTGGTTCTCTCTTTATCAGATGCCTGTGCTTATGCTCAAAATGAGAATGGAGTGCTGGGGTTTCATGGATAACTGTGATTCATAAAATGATTGACTATGCCTCTGAGCATTCTTACTAGCTTTGAAAGTAATTGTTATTTCATTGCAAAATATTATAAACATTTATGCAATTGAGACTCCCATAAATTAGGCATGTTTAGAAATGCTAGCATACTTCAAAAAAGAGTTCTTTATGGATTTACATATTTTTCTAATTATTCTTTTTAAATTAATGATCCTAAATACTTTCCCCACATACACTTCCACTGGTAATTATTAGCTATAATTGCACATGCACGGTAAGGATGAGGAAGGGCAGGGGTATTATTTGGAAGAGGTTAGGACTAACTGATCACAATAAGCTGCAAGAGATTTAGCCATAAATAATCAAGTGGACTTTGATGCAATAGTGAGCATAGGTTAAATACATTATTTTCCCATCACTCAGCATTTATAATCAAGAAGACATTTATTAAATACCTGCTGTGCTAGTGTGATGGGATACAAGGATGAATAGAAAATTATCTTTCACCTCCAAGAATTTATCTGTTTGAAATGACAAGGCAGAAACTTTTTATAAAGAAAAAAAGTATGGCAAATTCCCCTAGGCAGTATGTTACTAATTCCTAAAGGACTGGCATACATAAAAGTACTCGATATTTAAAGAAGAGAGATATCCATGAGAAAGGATCCAATCTCATCAAAGAAAATGATTTTAAAAAGTGGACCATTGTGTAGTAGACTGTCTGCAAGATGGCCACAGATAATTCGTCTGTGCCTATGCTTGCATACCAATCTTTCATCAAGACATAGAGTCCAAACAAACAAACAAACAAAAAAACAAAACAAAACAAAACAAAAGACATAGAGTCCATTTCTGTTCTCTTGAATCTTAGTTAGCTCTGTGGCTTGCTTTTACCAGTAAAATTAGGCAGAGGGGATGATATATGATTTCTGGGCCTGAGACTTAGATCTTACAGTGTTTTCTCCTTTTTGGAAGCCAACAACCAAGTAAAAAAAAAAAAGGTAGGCTGGAAGACTGAATAATGAGAGACTATGCAGAAAGAAAAAGGAGTCACATGAATGAAAACTATGGGACCTTAGCCAACACCCAGCATTAATGCCCCAGACATGTGATTTGATATCATCTTGAATCCCTTGTTTCCGATTGAGCCATCCCAGTCAACACCACATGGAGCAATCTTTCCTGGATACTAGACCTACTGAATCCTTAAAAATAAAATTTCTGTTTTAAGCCAGTAAATTTTAGGGTGTTTTGTTTTGCAGTAATAAATTATTGAAACACATGGCTTAGGGACAGTTAATCACCACCTTTGCTTCTGAAATTGACTAGACACCTAAGGTTTCTAGAAGGCAGTAGGAAGTCATATATATATGTGTGTATTTTTCAATTCTAATTTGAGGAAACTTAAATAAAAAGATATATATATCTTAAAGAAACTTAAAGAAAAAGATATATATATATATATATATCTTTTTCTTTTTATCATAAAGCTTTTTTTTTCATAAAGCTTTTTTTTTTTTTAAGTTTCTCTACTATAATTCAGAGAGGCATTTCTGTATGCACTTTCATCTTTGCATTACCTGATTGAAACACTTTCAAAATTAACTATACTTTGGAAATTAGGGCAAATTAGATCATGATTTGTTTTCTATGGCTGCTGCAACAACTGCAAAACCAGTAGATTAAAAGAACAGAAATTTGTTTTCTCATAGTTCCAGAGGAGAGACCTGAAACCAAGGCTTGGCAGGGTCATGTCCTCTTGAAAGGCACTTAGGGAAGAATCTTTCCTTGCTTCTTTCAGCTTCTTGTGGCTCCAGGTATTCCTTGGCTTATGGTTGTTTAACTGGCAGCTCTGTCTCTCTTCACATGACCATCTCCTTTTCTCTGTTCTATTAAATCTCTTTCTACCTTCCTCCATAAGAATATTTATTGGATTTATGACTGACCTGGATAATTCATGATGACATCATCTCAAAATCCTTATCTTAATTATATCTGCAAAGACCTTTTCCCCAAATAAGGTCACATTAGTAGGTTCCAGGGGTTAGTCTGTGGATATACTTGTGTTTGGGGGGGGGGGCAGGGGAGGAATTAATCTCTACAGATCACAGTTCATAAATTCTCATTTTAGTATCAAACTTTTTATCAAGCCACTTTGGTTAAAACACAATCTCTTTAGGGAAAAGAAGTAGTTTTATGAGATCCATATACACCTGGGACAATTGATTTTTCTACATATACTGATCCATTTAAGTTTCCTCAAATTAGAATTGAAAAAGCACTTGCCAAATAGTGATGAGTTTGCTCTTGCTGCATTTCTCAATTTGATCTTCTGTGGTAGTTATTATCTGAGGCATTATTCTAAGTTTTAGTCACTCACTTGCCTAAGTCCTCCAAGAATTTTGTGCTCCTTGATGGTTGGAATAGCTTTTTATTCATTATAAGATCTCTAGAACTTTTGTGCCACTAACATATAGTATATAAGCAATAAATGGTTGTGATCTAAAATATCTTTTTTGTTGTTCTCCATACATTGTCTGCAGTTTAATGGATGTATGAATGTACTTATATTAGCCCTTAGACATATCTGGATACATTTCAAAAATACCTTTTATTTACTATAGATAAAAACAGTAGGAAGAGATCTCTCACTTCTTTCTTCCAATCTATGTTTGGCTTCCTAAAGCTAACTGTAGAAAGTGGAAGCTATTTTGAAAATTTATTAAAATCTAAATTCAATTTTAAGAAGTAACAATTTGGTTATACTAAGAATTACTTTATGGATTCAAACAACTGAAATTTTCAAAATCAAATATACAGAAAATATTCAGATTTAAAATTTTGTCCAAGATATGAATTTTTTGAAAAAAAATGTTTATAATAGTTATTGTATCTTCCAATCATGGAAAGCTTATTGTGCTATTTACATTTATTAATTCATTTAATCTTGATCAACAAGCCCTCTGGGTTATAAACAATTAGGTTAAGCTTATAAAATTACTGAAATTTACTTTTTTTGACCTGAAAACTGAAATTACATATGTGGGACTAATAGATGTAGAAAATTTAGTCTTAGAGTCTATTCTTTTTCATTTAACACACAAGCAATCAGAAGATTATTCTTTTTTTCCAAAATGTTTTTTAAATGCAAGGTTATTGTAGAAAGTAAAATAGAAACTGGATTTTGAGATTTATTTTGTTTCTTGCAAAGCTGTTTTCTAATCCAGAGGGAAAAGACTCTTGAAACACTTCAAACATCTCAATCCTCAAAAGTGTTATTACAATGTTTTATTCCATCTAACAGCTGGATTGAACATATTTTGAAATATATTTGGGACAGGAGGGCATAAAATGACAAGCACTATTGTGTGAAGTCTAAATTTATTGAACTGAATACTATCAGAGAACCACCTGGACAGGTTAGCACAGGTGACTAGAATATTGTGCTAATGAGAGTAGCATCAAAGTTTAATACTCACATAAAGTAGTTAGTTTGGAGAGCTGAAAAACATTCCTTCTGCCAGAGTTGTTCTCTTAACCTCACTCAGCACCCAATGCACATAATTAACCTCACAAGGAAAACTCAAGAGATGTAAACTAACCCATCAGAACTCATCATTACCACAGGAAAACAACTAAAATATGTACCAACCACCATCTTCTAGTTTATGAAATTTGAAATACTAATATATGTCTTTTCAATTTTTATTATGAAAATTTTCAAATATATATAAAGAGAATTGAATCATGAATCCAAAGTACTCATCATCTTCCTTAAGTAATTATCAATTCATTTTCAATCTTGTTTATCTTACCCTCCATCCTTTTTTGTCACCATTCCTTTCAGATTTATTTTGAAACAAATGCCAGATATTGTACAATCTTAATCTTAACTACTTTTTAAATATCTCTGAAAATTAAGAGATCTTTTATTTTATTTTATTTTTTTAATTAAGAGATCTTTTAAAACACAATCATGATACCAGTACAATGTTCCCTAAAATTGATAATTTCTCAATATTATCAAATGTAATCAGTATTCAAATTGCCCTTATTTCTACAAATTAAGATCCATATTTTACAATAACTAACATATCTTGAGCCTTTTTACTTGAGTTCTCCATTCATTTTCCTTAATTTATTTCCTCAATACATGCGTCAAAAAATTAGTTATATTTCTGTAGTTTCCCAAAGTCTAGATATTGCTTACTGAATCCTTCCTTCCATGTTACTTAACATGTGCCTTTGTCTGTTGTATTACTTATAAATTGGTAAATCTAGAAGATTGATATAATTCAGTATAATATTTGGCAAGGATTTGTTTTGTGTCCTTTAAACAGAAGGCACCTAGTGTTTGTCTCCTTCTCTCATAATAATATAATCAGCCATTAATGTTCATTTATTACTTTCATTAGTGTTATAGGCTGAATTGCGTTCTCCGAAAATTTGTACGTTGGAGTCCAAACCCCCAATATATCAGAATGTAACTATATTTGGAGATAGGGCCTTTGTAAAAGAGGTAATTAAGGTTAAATGAGTTCATGTGAATTGTCCCTAATTGAATCAGACCGGTGTCATAAAGGGAAAGGAGATTAGGATATACAGAAAGAGACCAGAGATTTGAGTTTCTGGAGGAAAGACCATGAGAGGACATAGAGAGAAGGTAGCCACCTGAAAGGGGACAGGCTCAGAAGAAACCTGCTAACACCTTGATTTTAGACTCCTAGCTTTTAGAAGTGCGAGAAAATAAATTTTGATTGTTCAAGCCACACAGTGTGTGGTAGTTTACTATTGCAGCCCTAGCAAACTACTATAATTAGTGATGGCAAAATGCATGCCTTAATTTTATCATTTCTTCATTTGAGGAGTATTTAAATAAAATCTTTATTAAGAATTTGGTTAACCTGAGATGGAGTTTGTCTTCACAAAAAATAAATGGATTTATCCGCATGTTAATCTAAAGAAGGTTATATCATGATAATTCATGATTCAAGGGTATTTGGTAGTGAAATAGAAAGTGATCTGGTTTCCTGTCCTCAAATTAACTCTGGAAAACCCACAGAGTGAAACATAGGTTGCAGAAACTTATATGATATCACTGTGGGAAACTCTGGGAAGGAGTTGGGTATATTGAAATGGTGTATTGGAGTACATGCAATTGCAGGCTGGGGAGAGGGCAGCAGGGCACAGCAATTAACAGATAGATTAGAGCATTTCAAATTCAGCTCTTGCCTCTTCCATGTGTTGACTTGGACTGTCATTGCCTGATCCTTCCCTGTTGAAATCTGATGTAGTTACCCATAGCACTGATTAATTTATTGGGCAGGGGTAGTGCAAAGAACAGCAGAGTAGGACAAAAGTTCTGCTGGAATATGGAATTGAAAAAAAATAGATAAAGGCTGACAGGCTTTGCACATTTACTTCTCCACTCTTTCCTTCTCCAGACCTCTGGGGCTATAGGATTGCAGCACAGTGGCCTATCCCACTTGCTACTACTTCCTTAAGATTTTAACAATCTGTTTTTGGTGTGGTGCCAAGGAAGTGACTAACTGTGGTTTTGTGCTATGTGGAGTTCTCTTCCTGAGCTCACGTCTTTTTCTAGCCTTGAAACAACTAAGAACAACAGAGATTAAAGTGATTTGCCCTTACACAGTATGAGAAAAGTATATTCTCAGATGAATATGAGCCCACAGGTCAAAATGATTATACATATGGAGATTTAAAAGAAAGTATAACAATCTGGACCACATATTGTCAAGACTCTGAAGAGTTTCAGATTTTACCCAACTTACAAGCTAACATATTATCTTGCCACAATTTGATGTTAGTAGAAGGCATCAGACCCCTGGATCAGACATTAATGATTTTATTTCTCATAGCAACAGAAGTATCATCATTAGGCATCAGTTCCTCAAGCCCAAAAAGATGATACAAAGAGGGCCAAATAACACCTCCATGAGTAGTGTGTTGCACTGCTGGAGAGAAATCCTGAATTTAGGGAACCTAAATCTTTTATAACAGGCAATAAGCATGTCCTTTGCTCTGATTGGAAACATCATCTTTAATATACAGGACAGTAAACAAATCTTCCCTTTCCTGTGGAGAAAGACACTAGTTTTATATTCCAAGGTTGTTTACTGTACAAATATCTTTGAAAGGATCATTTAAAATAAAAGTAGTATGTGCCTCAGTTCATAAAAGATATAAGATATCCATGAAAAATTATCTCCCAACACATATAAATGTGAAGCTTTAAGTAGAAGAAAAAAAATCAACCCAAAATTCATAGAGGAATATTTTCAGAGATAAGGAAATTATTAGCTATATAAAACAAAAATAAAACTTGTTAAAAAGTAGAAATAGTGATATAAAGCATAGTATTTATATATGTGCTCCCATTTTTATTCTTTCTGTTCCTTATTACATGTACCCTGCCCAATATATGCTATTTAGGACTTAGGATTTAAACCTTAGGCAGGCTTTAAAATATAGTGCAAACTAAATTGCCAACTGCAATATTTTGTGGTTTCATATTGAGGACATGAACATTTATGAAAATTTTAATTAGCATGTGTGTTTCCTTTATATATATTCTCTATTTCTAGGTGTAGATTATGGAATACATTCTATATTTTCTTCATACACTATACACTATAATACACTTTAGAACTTTGAGGAAATTTCTAAACACTAGGATAAGAACACATACTATTCAGTTGTACATTCAATAATTATACTTATTAGTACAGCTTGATGAGAAAGAAACTAGTAAGATTTACTGGAAAATAAATATTTTACAAACTACAAAATTAACACATTTTTAAGGAGTGTTAACTGCTATCCCCACACAGTCTTCCTCTTATTCACATGGTTGTGAAGAAGGTACAGACATAAATATCTACAGTATGTTTTTATCTTCTAGGAATTTATTCATTATACGAATAAAAACCATCAATTTATGGATAGTGTAATCTCCAGGGATGCATTTAGGGAGGACTTCATGGAAGATTTCAACTGACTCCGACTATCAAAGAAAGGCAAAATTATACAGTACTGAATTTTTAAAAACTTAGACAAACAAAAACAAGATGTTTGCTGGCAAAACTCAAACCATGCCAACCAAATAGATATTGACCTGGCTGTATTTCCACCCTGTATTTTAGTGTAAGTGCAATTCTTTACTGTACTATTTCCTCAGCTTATCCACCAATTATTTCTTTATAAGCGATTGATAACACGATGGGTTATTAAGCATGAAATCACAAGGACACTGTGCGCCCTCCTGCTTTTACTGTTTCCTCACATGTGGTCCATTGTTATCTCGCATGAATTCTGAAATGGTGAAATGATTTAATCAAACATGCTGCTTTGACTGGAAACTGAATCTGAAAGGCTAATATGACACACCATTGGTTTCCTCAGGCACAAAGAAAAACACATTTCTTAAAAAAAAATGATATCAGTTAAAATGAATTTTCTTCATCTACATGACAACATCCTTTGGAGTTATAATGACCCAACTTGACAGTTCAATCTACCTGTCCTAAGTATTTAGGTGGAAAGTGACATATAATAGATACATGATGGATTTTAAACCAAGAATTGGCATGGAAACAACAATTTGCCACTTAAGACAATGCATGATAGCATGAAACTACCTAATAAGCTTTCTGTAGTAGAGATAAATCTTTCAAAACCTAGCTGCTGTTTCAAGCATTTCTAAATCTATTTACTTGCAAATACTTTTAGTATTTAAACAAAAGCAATTTGCTATGTACTCTAGTAGCCTTTCCCAGCTGGCATACTTCATTTGAACTACAGAACAACTAAATGATTTTAGTGATTATTTTCTCAGTTTTCCCGAGGATGGTTCATACCTAGCACCAGTCAAGATGCACAGAAAATAAGTTAATTAATTATACACAAAGGATGCTTTAGAAATCAAGGCTTAATTCTCTTTGTGAGTGATGATTCTAGGGCTAACTACCACAACAAAGATTCCAGTTACAGAATAATTCATACTTTCCATGTTAAATTAGATTCTGTGAAATAAACAAGATCTGTTAATCAAGAAAAAGGGACTTTAGAGTACAAAGATGTATAAAACATAGTTCCTGTCCACAATTGGTACATATCGTTGGAGAGATAACAAATAAGCATAACATAAGCAGTCAAAAAGACAAGATCCTACAAAACTACACTATATACTGATATAAATGGTCTACATTATAATATGAAGTGATTAACTTGATAAATCATGTTACTACTTGCCAGTACAGAAACAAAATTAGAGAGAGAGAGAAAAAAAGTTTTTCTAGGCTGTTGTGGAAAAAAAAATTAGGAAAGAAGTGGTATTTGAACTATGAGCAGGGATTGAGTAAGAACAAAAGATAGCAGAAAAATATGTAGCTTGAGGAATAGCAGAAGCAAAAACCCAGGTTTAAGTGTGATAAATATTAGCAAGTTCTGAGGTGAAAAAAGGATTAAAGGGACAGCAAATGATTCCTATTATGGAGAAATGATGGGAAATAGGGGTGGATGCAGAAAGTGGGAAAAGATTATAGAGGACTCTGAGAGTTTAGGAAATAAACTTAAAAATTGAGATTAGAAAAAGCAAATCTTTTAAAGTGAACACTCGTGTGTCTACCACCAATCCTGATAAGAAATATGATGACTCACTGTAGGGCCTTAGGCAGTGGAGTAATATGGCTTCTACAAAGAATGCTATCTCCTTGATGTTATACTTCTATCCAATGATTAGCACTGGCTGAGAGTTATACATATTCTATACATATTTTCATAATGATCTTACAAATTGGATATTACCATTGGGGCATCAGTAATTATTACCATCCCCTGGTAATAAACTGGTATGTGATATACCTAGTATTGTATTGCAAAAAGATCTGTCCAGTTCCAGTGCTATTAAAGCACATGGTATCCATGATGAGCAGTATTTATGCAAGATTAGTTTGGAAGCAGAGTGGAAAATGCAATGAAGGGAGAAGACACTGGAGGCACAGAAACCATTTAGGAGGCAATTAAACAAGTCCTTCAATGAATGATGAAGGCCCAAAGGGAAGAGAAAAAGAAAGAGGAAGCTATAACGGAAGAATTAAGATAGGATAATGAGAAGTAGGATACAGTGTCATGAAATCCAAGAGAGGATATATCAACATGGAGGAATTTGTCATTAGGGCAGTGGAATACAGTGAAGAGGTCAGAATAATAAAATAATAATTATTATAATTCCCACTATTAGGTGTGCATATATAGTTCCATTTTAGTGAAAAGTCCTCCTCTGTCTTTTCTAGTTGTCAAATTCCTTAAAGATCCAATTCAAAATTAACTTCCTGGTGACAAAATTTCTTTGCCATTCCTTGGAAAGACAAATCACTTCTGAGATCCTTCACATTTATATGTTACTCTTTTTCCATGCTATCTTGTACTGTTACCTTGGTTTACTTGTGTTTCTTTAATACTATACAATGAGAACTTTCAAGACAGGGGCCATCTTTTCTATCTATATTAAAATATAAAGTGTATATTTACTTTTCAATTATAAAATAAGTACATAATAACTATGTAATTATCATAACACAGAAAAATAGAAAGTACATATGATGTGCATTTTCTTCTAGCTTTTTTAAATGTAGAATTCATTATTCTTAAATCAGTTGGAGTTATAGCATTTACAATTTAAATATATATGATCTATAAATACATAGTCTAATTGTTATGGTTCCAAACTCTGAAGCCAGACTGAGTAGAGTTCAAATCCTTGCTTGGTCTCTTATAGCTGAGTAAGATTCTGAGTACTCTCTCATCTTCTCTGTGTCTCAGCCTTTGCAACTATAAAATGGGAAGTGTAAGGCTACCTATCTCAAAGTATTGTTATGAGGATTAAATGAATTACTGTAAATTAGCTGTTGTTTTTATTTTTATACCATCTATTTGAGGGTACAAACCCCCTTCCATTTCTATTTATTGAGGTATTTTATCTAAGCCTTGATATATTTGGCTTGCAAATCTAGTCTTGATAGATCAGAGAAGTCCATCCTCTGACCAGAGCGATTTGTTCAAAGATGGGAAAGTGATCCAAACAAAGCCAGTCAGAGCCTCCTATTCACTTAATAGATATTTTCTGGAACAACTGGGTAAGAGCCATACCCTCTTTGTAGGGATTATTAAATATGAAGGCATTGTCTAGAGTTGTCATTTTGTCACCACATGAGGAGAAATCTGCCTAAGAAGGAAGCCAAAAAAAGGAAAAACAGAGCTGAGTACTGGAGAAGGGAAGACAGTTTCTTAATGACATTGCTTGAGTACCCGAATTCAGCTGAACCTGGTATTTGCTGTTCTCCTGGGCTTCCCAATTACATAATCCAGTAAGGCTTTCTTGTTGTTGTTAAAGTTTGAATAAGTTTACATCAAACAACCCTATTAGTCTTGACAAATCTGATGCTTTTTGCTTTTAATATTAAAAGATAGATATTTTTTAAACTTTAATTTTGGAACTATCAGCCTTTACGTAGTACCTACAATGACTCAATAAATACTTTATGAATCATCAATTCAATGCATCCTCTATATTATCATAGGAGATATTATTGCACATTGGTTTCCTAGTTCTAGAGGCATTTTGTTCAATTCCTTAACTATATATGATTATAAAACAAATGCAGGTAAATTATGTCATTTAAATGTATCAAAGGCTTCAATTTAAATTAATTTAGTTCATTAGTTCATTCATCTACTGTGTGCCAGGAACCCTGTAAGCAACTGGGGATATAAAGATAGACAGGTCCCTGTACTGCATTCAAGGTAGTCATACTAGCCTGAAAGATAAATCGCATAAAGCAAATAATTAAACATACTAAATATTACATATGATAAACACAGTAATAGAGTTACATATATAGAAGTATATGAGTAAGGATCAGAGAAAACTACAAAGAAAATGTAGAATTTGTCTTGAGCCTTAATAGCTACATAGAAAATTTTAAAGTAGAAAAGAGAGGGAAGATTACTCTGGTTTCAGAGAAGAACACATGCAAATGCAGTATACGAAGTGTTCAAGAAACAGTGGACAATTCCATTTGACTAGAATATCAAGGAAGTGTGTGCATGTGTGTAGCATTAAGGAGTAAGAAGAACATTAAATGAGAAAGCTACAGATGAGGAGAGAGATTAGCAATTTACAAGAAGCCTTGCATGCTGTTTAAAGGAAGACTGGTCTATATTTACGTACCTGAAAGCTGGAGAGAGAGATTGTTAAGTAGTGAAAACCATCTGTGTTTCACAAATATATGCATCTGTTATTCTGTGGAAGGTGAGTTGTAGGGTCAAGGATTAAAGAAGAGAACATCTATTAGAAAGCAATAGCCCTATTATAAATTATTTGGGCTTAACCTAAAGGAATTTCAAGTGAGGATTAGCAGAAAGGGAAACATTTAAGATACATTTCAGAAAGAGAATCAATAGGCTTCTGTGCCAGATTTCAGAGCAGCATGAAGAGAATGTGCACTGGAGATGGCTATCTGGTTCCTAATATGGAACAAACAGATGGATTACATTTTCATAATCCTATTTTCCTAAAGAGGAAAACACCTTGATTCTGCTATTGATGCTTTTTGTGTTTGTAAAATATTTATTAA
This sequence comes from Canis lupus familiaris, assembly GCF_011100685.1. Lineage (NCBI taxonomy): Eukaryota > Metazoa > Chordata > Mammalia > Carnivora > Canidae > Canis > Canis lupus. The sequence goes on from NC_049253.1 coordinate 23,538,330, forward strand.
AAGGGAAAGAGATGGCCTTGTGCATATATTAATGAAGGGATATAAAACTATTTTTAAATGCTTAATAGAAAATACTCTTATAGTAGCAGAATTGCAGCTACCCAAAGATATCAAATTCTAATCCCTGGAATTTGTGAATGTTACCTTATTTGGGAAAAGAGTCTTTGCAGTTCTAATTAAAGATCTTGAGATTAGAGCATTATCCTGGATTACATGAGTGGACCCTAAATCCAATAACAACTATTCTTATAATTGTGAGGCAAAAGGGATTTCACAGACAGAAAAAAACGGAAGAGTCAGTGAGACTACCAAGGTGAAGACTGGAGTGAGGGTGCCATAAATTGTAGAATGAGTGCAGTCACCAGAAGGTGAGACAAAAAAATGGATTCACTCCTAGAGCCTCCAGATGGAATGCAGCCCTGCTGATATCTTGATTTGAAAATTCTGTTTTAAGCCAATCAATTTGTGATAATTTGTTAAGGCAGCCACAGAAAACTAATATACTGTCTTATAATCATGTTTAGGATCTGCCATAAAATCATAAATTGCACATGTATAAGGTATTTAATAAATATGTGTTGAATTAATGTAATCCAAACCTTCTCTCTCTCTCTCTCTCTTCTTCTTTCTCTTTTTTAGATGGAAACAAAGCCTGTCTTCTAGGTTATTAAAACTATGCCAACTCACTGACACTGGGAAAGAGCAGGAATTCTCTCATTTTTCCAACTTAACTTCTTACTTTTGCAGACTTTATATATATATATAAATATATATATATATTTATATATATATTTTGATTTATAGGAGAGATTTTTTGAAGAAATATTACAACATATAAAAACTACATAAAGTCTTAATTTCCACTCATACAGTGGTAGACTTGATATAACACATAATAAAAAACTTTTAAAATCCAGAATGCACAAAGTACTGCAGAATTTGATCACTAAGTCATTAGTTGATAAGCAAACCTCACAGAACAGCTCCATGTCAGCCAAGGCCACAAACACTGTGAACGACACATTTGAACTGACAGATTTTGACATGTTAGAAATACAACATCAGTGCATGTTGGGGATCCCTGGTGCCAGAAACAAGGGCGAGGGGTGGGCAAAAGTAGGCCTTAAGCAGTTTCCTCCTCCTTGGTTTTAACTGAGGCACTCTCTCGAGCTTTGGCCAACATACAGCGCTTGATCTCCAAGCCAATGGCTTTGGCCGGGGGCGGTGGCACAGCATTCCCCACCTATATATATATATATCTTAAACTGGAATAGAATAATCCACATATCCTAGATTCTATATATAGAATCCACAATCCTAGATTCTATATATAATAATTCTATATATATAATAACCAAATTTAATGATTGTGATAATTTTATTCTTATATTAACTGAATATTTCATTTGCTTAATAGCTGACTAGCTTTTCCTTAGCTTTAAAACACCTACTTTGAAAAAGTTTATTTTTATACTTAATTAAACTTCATCTGTATGTAGTAAAATGCTTTTATTTCTAAAAATATTTTTCCTGTATCAAATTGTTCCCATAGTTAAGAACATAATTATCTTCCCTTCCTTAAAATTCTCCCTCTCCTGTTCTGCCCAATATCTTCCAGAGATGGCCAGTTTCCTAGTTACATTTCACATTTTTGGTAAGCAATAATTACAACTTTAACCAATCTTTTGCTGAGAATTCACCATTGCTTTCTCATTTGGAGTTAATTGTATCTACTAACTGGCCTGAAATGTTGTTCTTGCTTTATGAGATATTATTTATTTAACTTTCCATTCTACCTAGTTCTTAGAAATTCTGTAGTTTAAAGATCTTTAAGCATTAACACTTTATAGAATTCCCTTTTGTGGGAACCCTCTTACACTGTTGGTGGGAATGTGAACTGGTGCAGCCACTCTGGAAAACTGTGTGGAGGTCCCTCAAAGAGTTAAAAATAGACCTGCCCTACGACCCAGCAATTGCACGGTTGGGGATTTACCCCAAAGATACAAATGCAATGAAACGCCGGGACTCCTGCACCCCGATGTTTATAGCAGCAATGTCCGCAAGAGCCAAACTGTGGAAGGAGCCTCGGTGTCCATCAAAAGATGAATGGATAAAGAAGATGTGATTTATGTATACAATGGAATATTACTCAGCCATTAGAAACGACAAATACCCACCATTTGCTTCAACCTGGATAGAACTGGAGGGTATTATGCTGAGTGAAGTAAGTCAATGGGAGAAGGAGAAACATTATATGTTCTCATTCATTTGGGGAACATAAATAATAGTGAAAGGGAATATATGGGAAGGGAGAAGAAATGTGTGGGAAATATCAGAAAAGGAGACAGAACATAAAGACTCCTAACTCTGGGAAACGAACTAGGGGTGATGGAAGGGGAGGAGGGTGGGGGGTGGGGGTGAATGGGTGTCGGGCACTGAGGGGGCATTTGATGGGATGAGCACTGGGTGTTATTCTGTATGTTGGTAAATTGAACACCAATAAAAAATAAATTTATTATTAAAAATAAATAAATAAAATCTTTAAAAAATATATATGTCAATAAATCAATATATATGTTGAAATTTATGGTATATATGAGCAGAAGCAGTGAAAGTGAATGGGAGGAAGGAGTAGTAGAGGAGTTAAGTCCACATCTTGTATTGTGAGTGGATTGAAGAAAGAAAAACTAAAGGAAATCAGTAGTAAATGGTTAAAATTGACAAGTTGTGAAAAGTAGCCTAAAATCTTGAAAGGGGCTGCTTATGTGCAGCTGGAATCTGGGTGGCAGGAATGGCGTGGGTTTTTTTTTCATTTTAAATCTTGTAGAACTCTGACTTTTTAAATTATACATATGTATATTATTCTGTTAAAAATGGAAGTAAAATATAACTGAGACTTTGGTATATTAAAAAAAAAGAATTCCCTTTTGTGATGAAAGGATGGAATCTAAGTAAAATTATATTGTTTTCATGGTTTTTCTCAAAAATAAATTCACATGTGTGTACAGTTTTTCTGTAATCACTGGTGTCTCCTGATAAATTACGCGTTCTAATTCACTCACTTTCATGTTATTCTTTTCTTAATAGATAATAAAATATTTAGTGATAACTCAGCCTAAAACCCACACCTATGACATTTAACTGAAGATCTTACTCAATTCGTTAGTTCATTGACATTAATCAACACTCTTCTTTGCATGTCCTTTCAACCAGCTTACATTTCATTTAAGAATGTTTTTCAAGCCAACTCAAATTAATTTTGCAATCAAAATTTCACATGGCATTGTCTCCAGTACTTTACTAGAAGTCAAGATGCATTACATCTACTCCAATCTGTTCATTTACTAAGGCTATAAAGCTATCAAAAAAGCAACCAGCTTTGTCTGGCACAATTTGTTCTGTATTTAACTATTTATTCTATTTATTTCTCATGGCTGTGCTTTTCTTTCTCAGGCTATTTTAAACCAAGCATGTGGTAGCATTTTCAGAATAATTTTCTACTTTTGTACTTTCCTATTTTAATCAATAAGATTAATTACATTTAAGAAATCAATTATTTTTGTTCAAAACAAAGAGTTTTGTACATTGAAAAAAGTATTTAACTTAATGCAAAGAGAAAAATCACTTAACTTTTAAGATGGCATGGATTGGTGGACTTAATTTATGGTGACTGGGTCTGAGACTTAATTTAGCGCTAGCTGCCTCTGATACAATACCAAAGTATTTGTTTTAGACATTCTCATGAATGTCTAGAAGTTTTAACAGAAAAAAAAATGCTATAGTCCTCATAACTCGAGTTACAAAAAAGATATGTACTAAATTCTTACAGAATTCCTGTTAACAAAATTGATATTGGCAATGGGTTAAAAGCATACATTTTATCCATATAAATTCCATATGAAATAAGACAGGGCAGGTTAGTCCAAGGAAACCAGAAAAGTATACTTTGATTCTCTTTATAGTATATAATCCCCTTGATTATTCCTAGCATTATGATATAAAAATTATTCTAAATATATGTTTTTATCAGCAATTCATATTCTTTTTCAGTTAACATAAGAAGAAAGAAATATATTTTTCTTTCCCCACATAATATATCCTCTTTCCTTATGACTAACTTCATGCTGCAAAAGAACATGAAGAGAGAGAGAGATAATTGTTTTGGTACTGGACTATGGCAAGTTAAGGAAATAGAAGGGGTTAGATGACAATGGTTTTCATTCTGAAAAACTTAGCTATTGAGTGATAAGTGGTATAAATGAGGTGGTGTCTGGAATAGATGACCTCTCATAAGTTGATCAACTAAGTTTAGTAAATCCCAGCTCCAAAAAACTCATATAAGTGGATTGCCTACTCAATATTGTTAGCCTTAATTAAATGTCAAGCATATCAATTTGATCTTAAACTAGATCTGAGAAAGAGAAGTTGGCCAAATAAACTGTAGGGGAAGTTAAGGATGCTTCATCTTTCTTGACAAAAACAAAGATTGGGCATGGTAGTTTGTACAGATGCAAACAAACAAATCATTTCACCCTAAAAATATGGGAATATTGCCATGAAGTCTCAGAGGTAGCACATACAGCACATAGATATTCTGACTACGTTAGATAAAAACATTGTAATGTCTGATTGATGTCCTCCAAACAGTGCAAGCCTTGATGAAATATCAGCAGTGAACCAAAAGAGAAGACAAGTTGAAAGAATGAAAAAGATACAAAAGATGAGATGGAATAAAAAAGGAGAATGAAACAAAACAAAAAGAACCTAAACTGTAGAACAAAAGTAAAAATTATAAGCAGAGTATAAATGATTTATCAGGATTATTAGTCACATGAAGAATTAATTTTAAAAACTCTCTGGGGGATCCCTGGGTGGCGCAGCGGTTTGGCGCCTGCCTTTGGCCCAGGGCGCGATCCTGGAGACCCGGGATCAAATCCCATATCAGGCTCCCGATGCATGGAGCCTGCTTCTCCCTCTGCCTATGTCTCTGCCTCTCTCTCTCTCTCTCTCTGTGACTATCATAAGTAAATAAAAAAAAAAAACAAAACAAAAAAAACTCTCTGGGAATATAAAGCTAAAGGCATAAAGAGAAAGAAAGAAAGAAAGAAAGAAAGAAAGAAAGAAAGAAAGAAAGAAAGAAAGAAAGAGAAATATGACCTGTAGAGACAAAAATGCAATTGATAACTTTTAGATTTTCAAGAAGAAACTGGGTTGATGAAAATAGGTTTAATATCTCAAGAAATAAGGGAAGAAAATTTTGCTAAGCAAAGATAGTTTATATATAAAGAGATTTTCACTAAGTTACAGGCAAAATCAATTTTAAAAGCCCATTTTTAGGCCTAATCTGTGATTATTTTTAATTTTCAAGTTATAAAAATTTTTCTACATCTATGTAAGCACAAAAAGATTATTTGCAAAGAAACAAAAATAAAACAAGTTTCAAATTTAAATAAAGGTAGCTTTAGTTTTCTTCTCCAAGGCAAATGTCAGATGAAGATGCAAATATGTCTTCAGATTTTTAGAAAAACCCCTCAAGAATGCCAAATTGTTATTCATGAGAAAAGGCAACAAGAAAGGATTTTTGAATTGCAATGAATAAAAAATATATATGCTTTTTTTCTACTTTTCTTTTGGCAAGAGGAATCAGCTGAGAGGAATGTAGGATGAATCAAAATCCAGAACTAAAGAATGGAAAATATAAAAAGAGATTGGAAGAGAAGCTGGGAAGCAAATATATATCTATAAAGCCAGGTCTAAGAAAAAGTTATCAGTATTTTTGCAAAACTGGATGCAAAGGAAAAATTCTTGAAAAACATTTTTGAATAAAAAATGTTTTTGGATGGATGAATATGATATATATAGAATTATTATCTATCAGCTAATGTTTTCTTCTAAAAATACATTAGGAAGTGAGGCAATGAAGAGGAAGTAAAGGGTGCCTTAATTTTTATACCTGAAGAGAGACAGAAATAATTGTTTTGGTACTGGATTTTATAATTAAGGCATATTAATTTAAGTATATGTTAAAGATTTATTTATTTGAGAGAGTGAGTGCATGCGAGTTGGGTGCAAGGGAAGGAGAGGGAGAGAGACAAGCAGATTCCCTGCTGAATGTGGAGGCTGAGGCTGGGCTGGATCCCAAGACCCTCAGATCATGAGCCAAAAGCAAGAGTCAGTTCCTTAACTGAGCCACCCAGACACCCTAATTTAAATATATGTTAAATAGAGGTAAATACATGCACTAGATAAATTAAAAATGGGATTTATACATCCTAATCACAAAAGAAGATAAATATACACACTGCAAAAGAGAAAATATAAGCATGTAAGTAACAACAAGAATTAAGAAAGAAGAGAACACATATACTATTGCCAGAGGTATTTTGACTTATATGAATTTGTCTTCCAGCCTCGGCTTAGGATATAAGAAGCTGAAAAGAGCATTACTCCCTTAATAACAAGAAAAAAGCAGGGTAATCTACAAAATCATAACTCCTCTCAAGCCCATCAGAGAGTTTAGATCTCAGGTCAATTTCCTAGGCGGAAATACATGGAACAATAGCCTCCTCCAATAACAGAGAGACATGAGTACTGGCTTAGCTCCGGCAGGGCACAGAAGTAAGATGAGGTAATCCATGAAAGGGGATAAGAAGATTTCTGCCAATTTTTAAAACAAATTGCAGAAACCAAGGGTGGGCTGGCAGAGAGTGTATAACTTGCATGAAAGGTCAGCGCAAGAGTATATACTTAGGAAAGTAGAGGACTGCTGGAAGCCAACTCAATGGCTGTTTGTTCTCAGCTTTCAGGCTCTTTTCCATGGACTTGACCATGGGATTATAAGAAAGACTGAGGACGGAATGAAACACCAGAGGAGACTTCTCTCATGATGCAGTCCTATGGAGGGGAATAGCATCTATTGTGGGAAACATAAAAAGCCTCACCCAGATCTTTCTCTTCTATACTCATTATGGAATGAAAGCCTTAAATCACTGGGAGAAGGTCAGCAGACCCTGTTGTTCAGGGCATGGGTGAAAACCCATTGAAACTGAGGAAAGGATGATGGAAAAAAAATTCCAATCATTCCAGAAGAGTAAAATCTCTCACTAGCATAAAGCCTGCCAAATATTGAAGGCAAAGTTTGGACTGTCATGAGGAGGATGGGAAGGATCACTGAAAAAGCCGCATACTCAATCCAAGGACACAGAGCCTGTCTAAGCCAAAGAATGGCTCCCCCACCCTCCACCACCAGACTAACAACTGTTGGATAACAGGTAACTTCTCTCTACCACTCAAGAGGAGAAAAAGGATAGAAAACAAACAAACAAAAAAAATAAAATAAAACAATCTCAGAGGAATAGGCTTACTGGTAAATCTAATGGTGAGAAAAAGTCAGAAATCCTCTTTAAGTGACCCAACCCCCAATGGAAGCGCAAGATGTCCTGGGAGGACCTGAAACCTGTGGTACATTGAATACAAAAGAAACAACAAAGTCTACTTCCAGACTGACTCCCAACTTGATTGATTTAACACCCCACAATAAAAGCAGCAACAGAAGAGGTATGCACATTTCCAGACATAAATACTATTACCTCAATCTCTACTGTCCTTAAATAATGTCCAACTTTCACTCAAATATTATAAAGTATATTAAAGAGCAAGGGAAAAATTCCCACTGTTAAGAGACAACCAATCACTGAACCAGATAAAATATGACGCAGATGTTGGAATTAAAAAAACAAGATAGGTAAAGTAACCATGATTAATATAATGAGGCTCTAATGGAAAAAGTGGACAATGTGCATAAACAGATGGGAAATTTTTGCAGACAGATGGACTATATTAGAAGATGAAAACTTGTAGAAATGAAAAATGGAACTTGTAGAAATGAAAAAAAAGATAATAATAAAACCCACACCAATAGAGATGAAAAGTGCCCTTGATGGGTTTATTAGTAGACTTGAGCAGCCATGAAAAGAGAGTGAACTTTAACAAAAAAACAAAAACAAAAACAAAAACTTCAAATCTTATGAAACCAAGCAGCATATAAAAAGGGAAGCAATAGAGTAGTTTCTAAAACCTCAATTTGGAGGCAGATATCTTGAATTCAAATTCCAGCTCTGCTATTTATCAGCTTTGTGACTTTGAACAATTTACATGAATTCCCTATGCTTCAGCTTTAGACTTCAATAAATGAGATCATACTTGCATCATAAGGTTCTTGTGAGGACTAGATGAATCACTGCATGTAAAACATTTAATAACTGCATATGTCCCCACAGCAAGTATCAATAGTTGTTAGCTATTATTATTACTGAACAATAAAAAAATACACTCGTGTAGCAAATAGTTTTGCCAGTCAAAATCAAAATAAGCTAGTGTAGCAATAATTAAGTCAAACAAAATCAAAATACAAAATACAACTGATAAAAATGTTACAAAATACAACTGATAAAAATTTATGCCCTAAAAAGCACAAATATACAAAGTAAAAATCTCAGGAATACAAAGAGAAACAAAGAAATATATATAATGAGAGATATACACAAAGAGATATAAACAGAAATGCATATGAGGTAGAAAAATTTAGTCATCATAACTGATGACACAAAAAATAATTATATAAAAATTCTAATAATTCCTATAATTTAATTACTAATTATAAAATAAATTATATATCCCATAGAGAATATGGCATGTGCTTATACATACATGCAATATGAACTTTTTATTAGTCAATCAAAACAACTATAAATATGCTGAAATTCTGAGCATGTTACAAAATAGATAAGTGGGATAGTTTACATTGACAGAAAAGCAATAAGAATAAACATTAATAACAGATACATTTTTTTAAAGATTTCATTTATTTTTTCACGATAGACAGAGAGAGAGAGAGAGAGAGAGATAGAGAGAGGTAGAGACATAGGCAGAGGGAGAAGCAGGCTCCATGTAGGGAGCCTGATGTGGGACTCGATCCCTGGACTTCAGGATCACGCCCTGGGCCAAAAGCAGGCGCTAAATTGCTGAGCCACCCAGGGATCTCCCAATAACAGATACATTTTTTAAAATTACTAATCAGAAATTTAAATAAAGATCTCTACCAAAAAAAATTACTTGCTATAAAGGGATATTTCACATTTTTAGAAAATAGAAATATTGGCACTACAAATCAAAAGTTACAGGGGAAAGCCAAAATCTCAGATGAATACTCAAGTTATATCATTTTTTAAAAAGATTATTTACTTATTTATTTGAGAGAGAGCACAAGCAAGGGGAACCAGCCCCTGCTGAGCAGGGAGGCCAACGCAGGGCTAGATCCCAGGACCCTGGGATCATAACCTGAGCTGAAGGCAGACATTTAACCAACTGAGCCACACAGGTGCCCCTCAAGTAATGTCATTTTTAAGTACAGAAAAACTAAAATAAATGGACTAAGCATACAACTACGAAAGCCAGAAAGAGTAGTAAAATAAATTCTTTATAAGGAAGAGAGAATAAAATATATAAAAGAAAAAATAAAACACTAATAATTAGGAAAAGGAACACAGTAAAACTAATATGAATAAATCTGAAAACTGTTTCTTTTAAATTATTAATAAAATGTACATGTTTTTATATGATCAGTTAAGAATGTGGAAGGAACACAAAAATAAACAACTTTAAAATTTAGATATCATCATAGCCACAAAGTAGGTTTGTCATCAAGTAAAGTTTAGGAACAAAGCTCTGCTAACAAATTTAAAAATCTTCATTAAATAATTCTATTATTAAATATGCTTATATAACAAAGATTGTCTTAAGAAGACTTGGGAACAGATCACAGATACACTTTAGAGCAGGTAATTTCTACACTATTTAAAAAATTGTAAAGGATAGGGAAAAAGTAATTTTTTTCTGCGGTGGTTTAATTGCATTACTGGCCCTAATTTTTCATCTATCTCCATATTTGTGTCCTCTATTCACACCTCCCCATGTTCATTCTGGACTTGGCTGTCATTTGTTTATCCAATGGAACAGTAGCAAACTTAATGCCAGCAGAAGCTTTCAAAGTCACATGCAGGGTTCAGCTTTCTTGGAACCCTGCCTGGAGGAACTAGATTGCCAGAGGGAGGTGTGAGACACATGAAGGAGAGATGAATTATCTCAGCTGAGCATTTTTTGTATCAGCCCTCTCCCAGGTGACCTACCAACTGACCCAAATGATACAGAAGCCTCGCTCAAGTAAACCAAGTCATATCCACACAAGCAGAACCAACTCACCAATCCATAAAGTCATGAAAAAGAATAAATATTGTTGTTTAAGCATTAATTTAGAAATAGTTTTTTATACAATCTTATTATGATGATAGCTAATATTCTTCCCAGTTGTTCAATATGATCAATGTAAACCAGCCATCAAAATTGGACAAAAATAGCAATTATAGACTATATATATAATTAAAATTAATGCACAGCATATAAAAACATGAGAGGCAGCTAAAGTTTGGGCAACTGGTAAATTCATCTTCTTAAATGCCTTTATGATTAGCAGAGTAAAAATGAAAATAATGAACTAAGTGTTCAGTTCAATAATTTAGAAACATCATAACACCAATTTCCCTAAAGGAAGCAAACAATAATAAAAGCAGAGACCAGCATGTTAAAAGTTCTTAAAGTAGAATTAATAATTAAAATAAAAATTTAGAGAAAAAAATGCTCATTCATATAATCCCAAATAAGAACATCGAGAAGTAAAATAGATTTTAATGAAGTTGGAGAAGTGGACTAGAGCTCTTATTTTTATGTACATTATGAGTCATATTAAAGATTTCAAAATTGATAAAAGTTATAGAGGGAAGACATTGAATTTATAAAATTCATTTGGCAGAAAGTGGCAAGTACCTGGCCCATAGAAGATGCTCAATAAATATGTGTTAAATTAATGAAGGATGGTAAGTAGATGAGTTTACATTTAATGAAATATTTTAAATGTTCATGATTTTATGTGATTTAAGTTATATTTACATTTCATAAAGCTCTTCCTGGGTATAGGGTGGGGCTACCTAAAGGAAGGGAGACAAGTCATAATGTTCTAGGTAATGGTTAATGGAGACAACAGTAGAATTTGAGAGGAGGAAGCAAATTGGAGCTATAGGTAAAAGAATCACTAGGTAGTGGTGACTTCTTGGCTGTGGGCAATGATCAAGTGTGACAAATCTGGGTCTAATGCCTTGAGTATATTTATAGATAATAAATCCATTTACTAAGAAGTGATATGGTTGCCATTAGTGCTCTTTACCAACTATTGTGTTCCTGTCTTCTTCAAGTTGCATTGTAGGATCATGCTTTCTTGTATCTCAGTGGTTGAGTAGAGCCATTTAGAGTAATTTTGGCCAAGCAGTTGTGCAATTGTGAATGTGTCACTTTCAGGATGAAAATTTCTTTGTTGATTCAAGTGCCTGCAGAGTTCTCTCCATTAAACTGTTGAGATTAGAATCTAATTCTAGGCAATGATTGTTCTGTCAGCCTATGGACTAAAGACAGCCACAAGATTTTTTTAAAATTATGCTAATTAAGGGGAGGAGCTTAGTTTTGCACTCTGAATTATAAGATTGTCTGCTTAACTAAGAGAATGTAGCAGAAATGGTGCTGTGCCAATTTCAGATCTAGTCTTAAAGGGAACTGCTAATTCCACTTCCTCCCTCTTGGAACATTTGCTCTTGGGACGTGACCTGTAGGAACCCTACTGCCATGTGGTGAGAAACTCAAGCCACAAAGGAGACTACAGGTAGGTCTTCCAGCAGATAAGTCTCAATGGAGCTCTAGTTAATTTTTAGCATCAGTCACTAGCCATGTGAGTGACCTATGCTGGACAATCCAGCCAAATCAGCACCTCAGATGACTGCAGCCCCAGCAGGTATCATGTGGAGTGCAAGATTCCCATTGAATCCACCCAACCCACAGAACCGTGAGAGATAATAGCATGGCTGTTGTGAACAGTCACTACATGTTGAGGTGCTTTGTCACACCAGAAGTAACTGAGACCACTTGGATTCTGGAATAAGAATGGTGATGACAGGGAGCAGAGACCACTCTCCTCAGACAATTCCTACAAAGCACAAGGAAGAAATAAACCTTTGTTGTATTAAGCTATTGAGATTTTCAGGTGTTGTTTTTAATAAAATATCCTAGCCTAATCTGATTGATAAATACAAGATATGTCATACTGGAAAAGTAACAAGTTTTCTTGGAAATTTAAAAATTAGCTCATTTTTATACACCTAAAGGGCAACCAGATATAGATGTCCAGAGGCATGTAGATTTTACACATAGGAAGTCTAGTGTCACTCTATAGGCTTTTATTAAAGATGTATATATGGATGAACCACCCCAGGAGAGTATATAATCTGGCCTTACAGTGATTTTAGTGTAGTTGAAGACCACATTACATTTTTGGAAGTCTTGACTTTTGCATTATAAATCATTATTATAACTATATAAAAGAATTGTGAAACAAATTGGTAAAGTATAATCTTCATCCTTAGAGACACTCAGTCTTCTCAAATCCATACTAATCCATAATGCAAACTTTTTCTTTAAAAAGACTTTTTTTTCCTTTTTCTATTATGTTTCATTTATATTCAGTCCTTTCTGTAGCCTATAGATTCCGTCATTCCAAACTTCCTATCAACTAAGTATCTGATCAGCGTGACACAAATCTGTTTCAATAATTAGTTTCATGTCTTAAATAGTGTAATATTCTTCAACTGATTACTGAACATTAGATTATGAATACATTCTGAACACTAGTTAGGGACCCGTAGGACAATACGAGTTCAGCATGAACAGGTCATACCAAATAACCTCATCTAAAACCACATGGTGTCACTGGTCAGGTAGATTTTAGGAACTAAAGATACATCCTTACATTTAATGTGTGTCTTCTATTCCTTATAATTGTGGAAAGATCACCAACCTTGTAGAGTTGCTCCAAGGAGTACCTGAGTTAATAATTTGTATAGTGCCTGGCATACAAAAATGTTTATTCAGTAAATGGAATAAACTAGTACTAATTTAGCAATGTCAATTTCAAGTCCTCACAATAATTCAGGGTGTAATCAAAGTTGATAGGTACATTTTCTTATACATAGGATTCATTTTCTTTCCACAGTGAAAGTTATCCTCTTTCCTGCCTAAAGAAAAGAAGTTAAATGAAGTAGAGTAGCATGGCTTTTCCTTTGTCATCTGTTAATATGTCACCTTCAGCCCCAAGCAGCAGAGCACCTTCTTTTTATTATCCTTCTTGATTTAAACATGAGTTTTAGGATTCCTTTTGGTTTCCTTCAGAATTTTTCTCAATTCCATATTTGCTTTAAACTAACTGGCAATTTTCTTAGGCGTATAAATTATTATTCTGTCAACATTCTTGCATATATATCACTATTTCCACCATTTTACATGTTCTCACATTCATCAGCAAGCTCTCTGGGCAGCTGCACTGATGTCTTTAAACATTTTCTTCTTTATCAGGACCATCTGTGTTTCTATGGCCCAATGTCCATTTGTGATAGTCTCTCTTTCCTTTTGTGGCATCTTCACTTCATTAATATAAAGACTTCTAGTCATTCTTTCTCTGAGCTTTCTGAAATTGGGATTTTTAACATCTAGCAGGTTCCAACTCTGTGTACTGCTTTTTTTTTTCCTAGTAGCTCACATTTCAGGATTGAATAATTTTTTTCCAGCATTCCTGATATTTTTTCTTCTTTAATAAGTTCTTTTCTGTTGGTAGTAGCTAGGTCCAGTGACAGGTCCCCCTATTAAGTTTAGAATTGATCCAAATATCTCGTTTCCACAGGATGCTCTCATGGATGAATAATGGAAGTCTCCAATAACTATTGTTTTACCTCTAAGCTGGTATGATAGTGAGAATGTATTGACCCTTGTCTTCAGGCTCATCTGGCTCTCTGAAGTATATCCTATTATGACAGCACTTCTGCTCCTCTCTCCTTTGAATGTCAATCTAGCCATTTACCATGTTTTTATGATTTTCACAGGAAACTCTTTACAACTCTGTCCTTCTTGTGTCTGTTGCCCACAATATATCCTTGCTATGGATACTTAAGTTCTGACAAATTGATGGGGTAGAGAGTTAGGGGCCAAGAGTGAAATTAGGATAGCTAGTGAAGCTTCTATTCAAACATCTTCATTGTACACTGGACTAACACTATTCTATTCTATTTGAATTTATAAAGATTTATTTATTTATTTGAGGCAGGGGGCAGAGGGGGTGGGAGAGAGTCTTAAGCAGACTCCACGCTGAGTGCAGAGCCCCCATGCAGGGCTTGATCTCACAACCCTGAGAGATTGTGACTGCATCACCCAGACGCCCCATGGACTAACTGCTAATATTTCAAATAAAAATAACAACAAGAATGGTCTTGCTGTATATAAATGCATTTCCATTTGCTCCATTTGCTCCATCCTTATAAGGGAGACCTATTCTGCTGCCCATGAATAAAGTATTTCTAGAATGAAATTGAATGCATCAGGCCATAAAGCTGTTTGCCATTTATTACCAAGACAACCCAAAAGACATAGAGTATAGGGCTCTGGAGCCAGACTGACTGATTTATATCCCAGATGAGCCACTAACTAGTTGTATAACTCTGGTAGATTACTTCTCTTTGAGTTAGCTTACTTATCCATCCAGTGAGGATAATTACAGACTCACATTCATAATGTGAAGATTAAATAAGTTAATATACATAAAGTGCTAGAGCATGCCTGCATATGATGAGGGCTATCATTTCTATCTGACAAGTGTGCCTGGCTCAGAATGGTAGGATACGGCGACATAATGACTGCAAGCTTCAGAGCTGGGTATTAAGTCCTCCTTGATCTCACTATTTATTAGCTGTATGGCCTTAGGGAATGTTTCATATTCGAGCTTGTTTTCTTTCCTATAAAATGATGATGAAAGCATATCAGAGGATTGATGTGAGCATCAATTTGGATGTGGCAGAGAAGATGAATTTAAAGTGTGAGGCACAGAATAGACACTTTTCCTTTGGGAATTGTTAATGTTCTTAAGACTCTCCCTGCCTGCAAAGAGTTTTATATCATGTTTGGGAGGCAGCACTGGGTCATGATTAAGTTTTGCTCTGAAGTTAGATAGATTTAGGTTTCAATTACTTACCAGCTATGAAAATTTGGGAAAGTTACTGAAACTCTCTGAGTCTCTCATTCCTTACCTATAAAATGGATATTTACTATATTATATTGTGAAACTTAAGTGAAATTATCTAAACAGAGAGCTTAGCACAATGCCTGGAGCATCACAGTTGCTCTCCCTATTTTCATGGACTTATCTCCATTGTTATAAAACCAATTTCTGACTAAAACTTGTAAACTGGCCTACCAGGATAAGATACACTAAATATCAAATCTCTAATTGGCTTGATAGTTACATTTCCAAGTATAAATGAATAATTCAGAATTTTAGTATACATATCAGCTTCTGTGAATGTCAATCGCCTCAATCAGCCTCAAAAGGCCAATCCACTTTGTTTTATTATGCATTTCAATCATAGTACGTGTAAAGATGTGGATCAGAGGCTGGGGTTTTGTGACAATAGTGTGTACTGCCACTCTGTGAGGCTCTATTTGGTAGAGAGCTGGATTTCCCAGAGAACTCTATTACTAAATAACTACATCAGTGAGGAGTGAAGTACTTGTATGTATGAACATAACTGCATTTCCAACAGCTTAAAAAGGTGATGAATATTAAGAGGCTATTATGGTTACAGTTATGGACTAGGATTAGTTTTCTGGTTTGGTCAATTACTAGGTATAATAAGACTTTATACTGAATTCCCTTGTCTTCAAAAAAGGTGTATTAGTTCCTATATTATAGAACTATTATAAAAATTAAAAAATAATGTATGTGAATGCAACTAGATTATACATGTTACCTAGTGGATACTCAAATGATATTTATTTCCAGTCCATTTTTTAATCCCTCCCTGCCTTATACTATTTACTACTCAAACTGTTTGCTGATTACTCTGTAAAATAATTCATGAATCTTTAATCCAAATGTGCTTCTTATCCCCTGACTCTAGTTTACCGACTTTTCATTCTTGGATGCTACCAATATTTTATATTCTCTTTCTCATCTTCCCTAACAGTCCTTGACAATGTCTTGGAAGGACCTTGCAAGAAAGTCACTGGAAGAAATACCATGTGTAATGGTAGCTTCTGGGAATACAAAATTCTATGGGACTCCTAAGGTTTGGGTTTTATTGAGCTGATTATGGAGAGAGATGGTTGGACATGTTGATGGGAATAATTAAGGAAGGCCACAGACACACTGCTAGAAAGTTTGTCCTTTATCTTGCAGGCTGGGGTGTTTTTACAGGACAGTAACAGACTTTTTTTTTTTTTTTTCCGAAAACTTAAATTTCTGCTAATGTCTCAGTATGCTATAAATGCCAGTCTTTAGGTAATTTCCTAAAATCATCATCTTGATTTTCCTATAAAAAGAATTGATCTACCTTGCACTGAATAAGATATAAAATGTTTTGAGCACTACATGTGTATAATATGCCACAAATATCTTTTTCAAATCAACACACATCAAATTATAAAGCTACTCCCTTCAACTCATTGTTATAATTTTTTAAAGAAGCATAAATCATTTTAATACTCCCTCTTCTGTTCATATTATTGTCTTACATTTATTTATTCCACTATAGTTAAGGTACAGCATTAGTTTACTTATCTGTGTTTAAGCTATAGGGAAGATTTTGTACCTGTTGTTGCATTAAAATTTTTAATTCATTTGTTTTATGTTTTAAAGCAAAGCACTGCATTTGGAATAACTCTGCAACACAGAAAGTTAGATGCTCATTTCACTCTGTGTTTCACATTCATTGGCCCTTGGCAAAGACATGCACTATACATGAGTTTCATTTTTCTTCTGTGTCAAATGGAGCACAATTAGTATATCATTTATGACTCCTCAATCTTTAATCCTCTATTTTTCTGGTATGTGCAAAACTCTGCTAAATTGTATGGGGATAGAAGAAGGTAAGTTTTGTGTATTCTTTTTAAGTATGCCCTCTTTACTTGAGAATATTATCCATATAATTTTCATAAATGGAGAGGAAAATACAGAAAATATTAAGAAATATGGCAAAATGTGTGGTCATTTATTTCATCTGAGCATTAGCACTAATGAAAAAAGAAAAAAAAATGCAGTTCTGTTCCCTCGAGATTATTTAGTTGAATATAGGCTTGAAGAGCCCATTTTGTGGAAAGCTCCAAGTAATGGAGTAGTCAGAAAACTGTAATAATGCATTAGACTTTCAAGGGTACTGTGTTGAAGATATGATGTATTTCACTTTCATGTGAAAATGATGATATACATGCACATTTTTTACATATAATTTGTGACATCCTTCTATAATTTTCACATGATAATGAAGTACATGTGTGAAAATGTACCTATATATATAAAGAAACATTACTATTCTCATTGAGCTCTGACAATTATTCCTCTTCTGTCATACTGACTTGCATCTGTCAAGTGAAAGTGTGAGTGGAATTTGCTTTAGAGAAAGTTTCAGCAGTGATAAAATGGAGTATCTGCACTAATAATACATACATACATACACATATACATACACACATACATAATCATTCACTGAGAGGGCAGGACCCTGCCTAGGTCTCACAGTTAACCATTATTGTTCATTCTGTGTAGCTTTCCATGTAGAGATGATCTTTTACAATTTTTGTGTGTGAGTCTCAGCATATATGAGGAATAAAAAATTAAAAGTACTGCATTATAAAACCAAGCATCTTTTTATATTTTCTTGGATTTTTTTCCCCCCTAGATGTAGCTGGTCTTTATTCATACTGGTAAATACCCACAAAATTCTCAGCAGAGTCTCAGTAGAATGATGCCTACTTTGGCGCCTCTGTGGGATCTGTCCATGAGAATCAATGTCCCAGAAACTTCAGAGATACTGCCAACATGGTCAGGGACCTCATCTTTAGCTGAATAATTTGGGGAAGTCATTCCAAGAGATGGTGTTTATCCACTTTCAAAAGCATAGGTGGAGGCCATGAGTCCAGCGGCATTAGTTATGATTTAAATACTTTGCTTTAGACATTTTCATTAACTGTAATGACACTAACTATAAATTATTCATTTTATTTGCACTTCATTGCACTTCTAATATGTAATCATGACTTACAAATTTAAATCCAAATTTAAGAAGCTTACTTTACAAATAGATACATGCTTCACTTTTGGTTCTGGTTCAAACACATGTTGCTATCTATTTCATTTAACATTTAGGGTATGGAATAGTTTAACCAGGTATTATTCTTAATTATCTATGTGTACATGGTAATTATTTTATTGTCAGCATATTTTAACACTGTATTATATCAAATAATGTTTACAATAGTCCTACTTGAATAAGAAAAACAATATAGTAAATATATGAGAAAATTTCATGCACAAATAGAAACCAAAATGCTATCCCTGGAGGATTCTTTCTTCGCAAGTCTTTCTGCTTTCACAGAAATTTTTATCAAACTAAGCATGCAATTCTCTGGTTTTTGGATTTAAACATTTCTCAACTCTGCAAAGACTCTGATTATCATGGCATGTTAAATCTCCAACAACTTTGTTCCTCAAGATTGTAGTTGACCTACGTTTTAGACACACGGAAACCAGAAAATGACTTCAAATCATAAATTTTTAATACTATTCAAAGTAGAAATCAACTTTATTTTTAAACAGATAAGCAGTAGGGAGGTGATTAAGTGGCAGGCTCTAATGGAACCAGATTGCCAAGGACAGAATCCAGCCCTCTTTACTGACTTGGTGACCTAGGGTAAGTCACAAAATCTGTTATACCTATTTCCTCATATGTAAAATGAGAATAATACAGAGTAGTTAATTAATAATAAATCCATACACATAAGAAAACTTCTTATATGGATACCTGGTATACAATGAAATCAATAGAAATATTTGTTATAATTATTATTTCTATCTTAGTATAGTGCTCAAGGTAAATGCCAAGCGCCATGATGAAAATTGGCTATAAAAGCAATAGCTTGCTTTGTAAACACCACAAATGGGGTGGTATAATAGCCTGGCTTTTTCTGAAAATATAACAAAACATAAAGTATAACCTATCATTTGTTACTATAGTTTTTCATTTGCGCAATAATTATGTTTCATCCCTACAAATAAAAACATGGACCTTTTTAAACTGTAATAAAATCATGTTTCAATGTACTTATAAAATAAATGTGTAGGGAAAAGGATTATCACAATATTAACCCTGATGGTTTACTGTAGACTACCAAGAAAAATTAGTAAAAATGTTTTAAATATTTAAGTAGTACAAAATGATTATTTAAAAAAAACAAAGCAACAACAACAACAAAAACTTGGGACTTTTTCTAAGAGGACATAAAATAAATCTAGCTTCACACTGTTGTGTGAAAGCTAGATTCTACTCCTGAGGCCATAAACTAAGATGGATGGAGGTAGCATGAAAACAAGGAGAAAAGCTAGCAGAAAGTTGGCACAAAAGCAGTGCAGAAACTAGTGAAGGTCTTCAAGGTCAAGCTCTAGGATGGCTCAGAAATAGGGGTGGTGATGGAGGGAAAGACTTGTCACCAGATTACCAGTAATCAAGAAGAGGAGTCCCTGATAGGTGCCAGGATAGGCAAACAGGGAGGCACACCAACAATGTCAACTCAGCAAGTTCACCGTGGAGGTGTTATTTATCAAAGCCTAGTGACTCCTCCTTCAGAATTCTTTTTTTTTTTAAGATTTTTTTTTAAAGATTTTATTTATTCATGAGAAACACAGAGAGAGAGAGAAAGGCAGAGACATAGGCAGAGGGAGAAGCAGGCTCCATGCAGGGAGCCCATCATGGGACTCAATTCCGGGTCTCCAGGATCACACCCCGGGCTGAAGGCAGGCGCTAAACCACTGAGCCACCCATGCATCCCATCTCCTTCAGAATTCTTAGAATAGTGAAGAGGTTTAACAGGTTTGTAATACTCTAACATTTATCTAAGGCTTATCCAGTCTATTCATGTCTTTCTAACATCAGCATTATGCTAAAAATCTGTTGAGATGAGATTCATTTAGGAAAGTTTAATTACAGTAGTCCCTGGCCCCCTTGTCTGTGGCTTCACTTTCTGCAGTTGCACAGGAAACAGCATCTTGTGTAGAGGCTTTGAGACAAGGTACAGCTTCGTGTGTTTCATATAATATTGTATTTCACAAACTTACCAAACATATATTTTTTTTACCATTTAGATGAAGAATTAGAATAAGGCAATCAATGTCATGAGACAGATATATCAGTAGACAAATTTACTTGGAAAGTTTTCTTATTATATTATTACTCCTTTAACTTTTAGTGACTGCAATCTGAAGGACTCTGAAAGATGACTGCACCTTAAATCTTTCCCAATATGCTTTTCTCATATATCTTCTTCGAACCTCTCAGAAAATGAGTATCTTATGAAACATACGGTTGAATGTGGATGAGAAGTTGAGCAAAGAAAAGTTATCTCTTTCAGAAGAACTCCAAATTCCCTTAAAAAAGTACACAATTAGTAGACATTATGTTCTGTATTTCTTTTTAATATAAAATAAATGAAGTAAACACATCTAATTTTCAAATAGTCAAACATGAATGGAAACCAGAGGCTAACACTTTCTTTTTTTTTTAAAAGACATGTTGTCATGAATTAATAATTGAATCTCTTTTACAATTCCTCAAGAAATGTCAGGAAAGATTTCAGTAATTATTAATTAATATCATGAAAATTGCAACCTCTTGTGAACTACCAGTTGTTCCAACATTCCACCACAGTGGGTCAAGATGTATTTAAGGACTCACTTTTACATTTTGTTGACGTCAAAATCAGATTGATGGATGAAATATAAGCATCTTCAAAATACTTGAGAAAGCATTTTAATGGCACAGATTTCACAGAATATCCAAAGCCTACTTAAGGGAAATGTTTGGGGTGGAAAGGAGTACACAAAAACCCACACTCTGCTTTCAAGAAGTCTCTTCCATACAGAAGACAGGGGTTCCAAAAACAGATACCTCAAGATGATGATCACACTAGCAGAATTTAATCTCAGATTTTTAGCAACCGCAAAAGTGTATGGCCAAGGCTTATAAAATGCTATCTGGCAAATCTATCACTTGATATGTTAAGATGCTCTCCCAAAATTTTGGGGTTTTATCAACTAGTACATTTCTTCTCTCTCTTTTAATAAATTAATGTTTCTTTTTACCTTCTCATCCCCTTGAAAAGGTGTGAGGAAGATCTATTGATTCTTTTTTTTTTTTTTTAATTTTTTTTTTCATTTATTTATGATAGTCACACAGAGAGAGAGAGAGAGGCAGAGACATAGGCAGAGGGAGAAGCAGGCTCCATGCACCGGGAGCCCGACGTGGGATTTGATTCTTAATACTAATTTTGATGATTATAAGGAAAGTTCTAACGCTTATGAATAAGAGAACACGTACACATACACATACACAGACTTTGGGAGGCCAATTGTTGCAAATTCACTTTGTATGTGGTCTCTATTGTCCTAAATATTTTTCTCTTGTATTCTTTATTTTATAACTCCCTTGTAAAGAAATATAGTGTTAAAATATCACAGAAAATCTGATGTCTCTTGCACTTAAACCTCATGAATATTTCACTCGGTATTCTGCCCTCAGGGGCTCTGTATCACTAGAGCATTGCACTTTTTTCTTGATGCATAAATTAGTCTAAAAATGCTTCCAATTCTGAGCAAGGTCAGCCTGGAAAATCTGAACACAAGCAGGCTTGATTTAATGCAGTTTAATTATAAAAATATACAAGTTAAAAAAAACCCACAATTTTGGAACTTGTTTTTCTTTATTTCTTTGCACCATTGTTGATTTTACTCTGTTTAATCAGTTACCACTTTTCTAAAATAAAATTCATTCCAATAGCATATTTTACATAAAATCATTTATTTAGTGTCCATTCCTCTTTTATCAAATATTCATTAACCACTTTCTGTATTCCAGACATGACACCAAGCACGAGGGAATTCGTGATCAACATGAGAGACTTGTTGACTGCACTCATCACACAAATAAATCACTAATTGTGAAGAGTGTGATCAAAGAGAGACAATGCAGGGAGAGAGGAACTGATAAGAAGTCTTTTATAAGAAAATGGCTTTCAAGCTGAGTCCTGGAGGAGCTAGCCTTGGGACTTGGGAAATAAGGGAGAAAAAGCAGTCTTAGCAGAAAGAACAGCAGAAGCAGGAAAGAATTTGGCATATTTGAGGAAAGAAAAAGGGACCACTATGTTTTCGGCAAACTGAACTAAGTGCAAAATTGACTGAGATAAGAATAGAAAATTAGGCAGGGTTTAGATTAGAGCTTGCAGGCTTCAGAAAAGACCTGGACTTTACTCAAAGTGAAGAGTTTTCAGCAGCGGAGTGAGACAATTTGATTTGCAGTTCAAGTTCTCTCCAGATGCTATGGGGGCAGGAAGCCATCAGTGACCGGGACATAACTGTAGTATAACAAGAAAGAAGTGAATAGAATCTGATAATATTATTTATTCTATTCAGTAGCAAGAATAAGTACATTTAAATATTTTGTAAAAATATCTTTGGAAGAAAAAATATTTCTATTTCAATGACAGAATCACACAGCTTGAAGGGAACAGAGAGTTCACTCAGTCTAACTTCTTACTTCACAATGGAAGAAGTTGAGATTCTGAGAGCTGAAGCACTGTGCCCATAATTCCACAGATCCTGGCAAATCTGAGACTAGTCCCCAGTCTTAAGACTATTGATCCAGTGCACTTTATAGCACATCATGTTAAGTTTCAGGATGAAATCTTGAGTGAGAAAATATTCGTTCACACAGAAACTATTACTAATGGAAATAAGAGGCTATGGATGACAGTTGTTTAAATAGAAAACAATTCTGAGAATGAACAGACTCAAAGATGCACTTTTAAATGTTTGGCTAAGTGCAATATCCACTGAATTGTGTGGACTCTTTTAATCTTCTTCATTGATGGAATTAAAGTATGTAAATTTTGCCTTTCCGGATACCGTCTTTTATCTTCTAAATGAACTGAGTTGAAGAGTACTTTTTAAAAAAAGGTTTATAGATTTCTGGTTCAAGATTTTAAACTGCTATTTATCTCCTTTTCCCACTGAGACTCTATTAAAAGTATTGCTAACACATAAAAAAAAATAAATTGTAGAGACACAATCTGCTCTGAAAATCCAAGGGAAATGTTTGGATCTTCTTGGAAAAAGTGGACACAAAGAAAGGAATCCGTTAGAGAGGGGACTAAAAACTAGAAGTCTGATTCTACGTGGGTACAGTTAACATTTCCATCTCTTTCCCCATGTTGCTGCCAGGTATTTATTCTTCAGGTTTTTCTCCAAAGAGAAATCCCTCTGAGAGCTCTAGGTATGAGTGTTACTGATCTTAACCTGTTCCACCATCAGGATACTGGATGATGCCAGTTTAATTGTGGTTCTCTCAACTCCCACCAGACAGTAAGTCTCACAGATGTACTAGAGAATAGTGTGTAAGATAGCACTCTTAAATACTTAAATACTCTTAGTGTTACTAAATACTCGAGGAAAACAGCTTAAAATTTAAAAAATTCTTACAAAAAACTACATAAGTCTGAAACCAGAATGTACTTAAAACAACCATTGAATCACTATACTGTATACATGAAACTAATATAACACAGTATGTTAACTATACTAGAATTTAAATAAAATAAAATAAAATTTAAAATGAGCAAAGAATAGATCACAAAGACTACAAAATCTCTCTAATTAGTGACGCAGAGAGATTGAAGAATATGGGATTTCCTAATAAAAGTTGAAACTAATATCTGAAAACTAAAAAAAGTCAAACAAGAACCGATGAGATTTAAAATGAATTATTTATATGTTATTATATATAATTATACATATATAAATAGACTAGAAACATTAAAAAGAAGTCTCTGAAAATAAAATAAACAAAAGACCAAGAGATGGAAAAGAGACAGAGTCAGCCAATCGAGGACTTCCAATAGTTTTCTAATACGAATTCCAAAAAAAAAGTAAGAAAGAAAGGAAGGGAGGAAGAAAGAAAAAAAAGAAAGAAAAGGGAGGAAATAATGGGTTGAAGTTGTCAATTGTGCCAGAGAATTTCTGAAAGTTGAAGTGTTTCTGTGAGAGAAACTTCCAATTACAAAGCAGAAGATACAAGAAATCAAAGCAAAAATAAATAAATAAATAAATAAATAAATAAATAAATAAATAAATAAATAAGAAAATTACAATTAGACAAATTATTAAGACAACAGAAATGTATTTTCCCTCAGTCCTGAAGGCTAGAAGTCTGAATTCAAGGTTTTGGGCTGCCCATGCTCCCCCTGAAGCCTGTAAGAGAATCCTTTTTTTGCCTCTTCCTGGCTTCTGGTGGTTGGCTGGCAATGTCCTTCACACCCTGACTGGCAGCTCCAGTCTTTGCCTTTGTCATCATGTAACATTCTCCCTGTGCCTCTGTCTTCACCTGGCCGACGTCTTAGAAGGACACCAGTCATACTGGATTAGCCACCCTGGCCAATATGACCATATCTTAATGTAACTAATTACATCTGTGATAATTTTATTTCTAAATAGAGTCAGATTCTGATGTACTAGGGGGATAGGACTTCCACATATCTTTTTTTTGGGGGGGGGGCATAATTCAGCCCGTAACAGTTACTGACACAGAAATTAAAAATGGGCACTAGAGTTCTTGTCAGCAACAATAAATGATAATGACATGAAGTAATGCCTTCAGAGTAAGTGGGAAAAATGATTATTATTCCTTTAGAAGTCTATGTCTTGCTCAACTATCAATAAAGTGTGGGTAAAGACATTTTAAAATATTTAGGAATTGCAAAGTTTTCTTTCAATACATCCTTTCTAAGGAAGAAATATGAATATTTTCTCTGACAAAAGAATCAGGAAATCTGGGATGAAGAAACAATGTCTCTAGCCTAGGAGAATGCTAATCCCTCTCCACAATAAAAATTTTTACAGATTAGTCTGTAAAAATGATCCTGGATAGAGAGCTTCAGGAGAAAGTTATATAAGTAATAAGAGGGAAGGAGGAACCTGGGTTGGTTGAGCTTCTCCTTTGACTCAGGTCATGATGCCAGAGTTCTGGGATCAAGCCATCGGGCTCCCCGCTCAGCAGGTAGTCTGCTTCTCCCTCTGCCACTCCCCTCACTGTGGTTCCTCTCTCTTGCTCTTGTTCTCTCTCAAATAAATAAATAAAATCTTTTAAAAGAAAAGGAATAAGGAAAATTAACAAAATCAATACATGATTTTGGAATATACTACTGTCTGTAGTATACTACAGTATATATTACTGTCTGTGGAGCGTGAAAAGAGGGTTATTCCTTCAGATTCCTTCAGTGTTTTTCAGGTCTAAAAACACTGCCTTTGGTCATTCAGAGGCATGGCGACACAACTGATAAGAAGGACATTTAATCACAGAGCACTAACTACCTTAAACCACATTTGTATAATCATCATTATGCAGACATGCTTTATTCATGTTCTGCATTTAGAGTCAACCCATGTTCAAATCATAAACTAATTAACTATGATTACAGAAGAATGCAAGTTATCGACTTTGAAAGTACAAAGTAAACAAAATAAAACAAAAGTAAAAGTACGACTGTCAGAGGTGGGATCATGGAACTTGCAGGGAAGAGTGAAGAGACAGTTTGGAGCTTTAGTATCTCCATTTTCAAAAAGTGAAACCAAAGTCTTTTTTAATTTTTATTTGTTTATGATAGTCACAGAGAGAGAGAGAGAGGCAGAGACACAGGCAGAGGGAGAAGCAGGCTCCATGCACCGGGAGCCCGATGTGGGACTCGATCCCGGGTCTCCAGGATCGCGCCCTGGGCCAAAGGCAGGCGCCAAACCACTGCGCCACCCAGGGATCCCCGAAACCAAAGTCTTTTAAAAAATTGGGGCGTGAACAAAATCTAGACATATAAATAGGCTGCTTAAAGGTGCCAAGGTGGCCAAAGGAACCCTGTGGTTATTGCAACAGGACAAGGACAATCCTACCTCATGTTTTCCCACTTGCTCATCTCTCTGCCTGGAAATGTCTGACTCCTGGTATTCATGGGCATTCTCCCACAGCACATTCAGGTTTCTGTCCAAATGATTACTTCTCAAGAGACTTTCAACCTTTCCATCTCTGTCAATTAATGATGCTTTGTTTCTCCTCATAGTGTTTATAAACACCAAATGTTATAGTGTATTTTTATCTATTTTTTATCTATTTATAGCCTCCCTCTCTTACTGGAGCTTTGTGACATCAGTGCTTTGTCATTGCTCTACTCCTCACACTTGGATTAATGTCTGGCACATAGTAGGTGAGCAAAATGTATATTTGTTGGAAAAATGAAGGAATACCTGAACTGGAAAGAGATGGGAATGGGATATATTAGTGAGTTATTACCAAGTAATAAATTAACCCAAAACTTAGTGTCTTGAAACAACAATATACATTTATTATCTGATAATTTTTGTGAGTCAGAAATTCAGGAGCAACTTATCTTAGTAGTTCTGATTCTGGTGTCTCTTAGGCTGAAATGTATGCCAGCTACTGGAGGATCTGTTTGCAAAACGGGTTATTATTCATATGGTGGGAAGTTCTTGTTGCCTTGTTGGCAGAAGCCCTCAGTTCTTCACCTCCTGGATCTCTCTCCCTATAGGGCTGCTTGAGTATTATCACAACATGGTGGCTAGCTTTCCCCAGAAAAAGCGATCCAAGAAAGTAAGTCAGAAGGTACAATGGCTTTTTTGACTTAATTTTGAAAGTCACACGCCATCATTTTCTCAAAATCCTATTACACAAATCAGCCCTGTTCACTGAGGGAAAGGATTATAAAGAGAGCCTAATAGCAGGCAGAAATCTCTTTTGGGACCTTACTGGAAGCTGGCTACCAAAGGCAGAGAGGAAATAACATACATGAGCTAAATCCTCAGCTGTTACCATGGGAATCAGTAGATAATGGCTAAATTAATAAAATAGTGATTAGCATATTGGTTAGAGATATAGAACAGGTGGTATGATGCACCCAGTTTATATCAATTTGCAAGAAGCCAATAGTTAAATTATTAGGGATTTTGCGGGTGGTTGTTAAACACAGGTATTATTAAAAACAAGACTATATAAAGCTATAAATATACAAAATCATTAAAAAAGGTATTAGTCTCAAGACTTGTCATTTCCAAATTACTTTACTGCGTTGCACTTTCATCTATGCTCCTGAGATTGCTTACATACAGCATCTATAGGTAGAATACTATATAATAGTGTGTTCCCGAACATACCCTCACTACTCTTTTCAGTGACATCATGTTGGTATCTTGAAATCTGCCAGGACAGAATATTTATATCACAGAAATCAGCTAGTGCTGTAATATACATCAAGGCTTGGTTTATTGTAATATCGATTTTCTAGACTTAAGAAAATAAATGAGAAAATATTAATGATGTAGGTTAAGCTTAAAAGTTTGTTGTTAGTATAGCCATTAAATTGCAAATACACAAAAAGCAGAGGAAATATTCTTCCAGTGTTCATAAACTGGTATCCATTTTAGCAAAAAAAAAATCACTTACATTATTAATGAACAGCAAAATTCAGATATATGGCTCATTGTTTCACTTCCTTTTTTTTAAAGTTTTTTTTTTTTTTTTTTTTAACTTGAGAGAGACAGAGCATATGAGCAGGGGGAGGGGAGGCAGAGGGACAAGCAGACTTCCTGCTGAGCAGGGAGCCTGGAACCACACAGTGCAGGATCCCAAGACCCTGAGATCATGACCAGAGCTGAAGGTAGCTGCATAACCGACTAAGCCACCCAGGCATCCCACTTTCTTTTCTTTATGTATCTATTTAGGGAGAGAGAGTGCATGGGGGAGCACAGAGAGAGGACAAACCTCGGGTCCACACTGAGCACAGAGCCTGGTGAGGGGCTCAATCTCACAACCCTGAGACCATGACCTGAGCCAAAATCCAGAGCTCACTGCTCAATTTACTGAGCAACCTAGGCACCCCTCATTGTTTCACTTTCATTGTTTCACTTTCATCTCACTTATTTATGTCAATGAAAATATCAACCAATACTCCTTTTAGAATTAAACCTGAAGGACTAGTTATTAAATATTAAATCATTGAAGATAATCAACCAAAAAACTAAAAACTAAATAGCTGAAAGCATTTATTTCTGAGAAGGGGGAGTGGTAGAGGCATGGGTATTGCTTTTTATGGAAAGCCATTTTGGGATACTGTTCTATTTTTTAACTAAGTGCCTTTTTTTTTTTTTAACTTTCTTTAAGAGAGTTTACAAGTAATTTCTAAAATGAACTCAAAGCAAACAAATTTACTCATGAAATAGTAATTTGATTTGTTCAGCAATAATTTTGAAAGATTAGTCTCTGTTTCTCTTATGTCAGTATTACCTATAAGTAGAGGCAAAAATTATTCTTGCTTTACTGTGAGCAATACATTCTTTTGTCTCTGATCCAGGAATTTCATGTCTCTTGCCAATATCCACAGAATTGTGGAAGATTAAAAGCAAGGTGAAACTCACCCCTTCACAGTCCTTAACAATAAACTTCCAAAATGTATCAAATGTTCAAGAATAAAATATTTACTTCCTTTCCTTAGCATTTGGGTAGAGAGAGATTTACCAAGAAATTTAATTTAATTAAGCTTCAGGCCCCCTCGTTTGCATTGTCTCCTTTATAGATAGATCTCCATATCTAATTTGGATTAATGATATTTACTTTCTTCTTAAAGGGAGCCCCAGATTTATTAAGCATTAAATTCTATGAAACTTTGATCCATTTATGAGCTTCTGGTTTACGAACCTTGTGGATATAAAAAATTATGGTTGAAGTAATTATTGCCTATATTTTTCTTTGAAAATACAATATAATATAGGTCATGAAAGCTATAGCTAAACATGGTGATTAAGTCAACTGCTTTACCAAAGCTTTGTAGTTTTTTACGGAGCTAATAACACATAGTTATACATCAGTTGGTTCAGTTGTGGGATAATTACAGCAGTTGTTCAAAAAAACCAACATGAATGAGGTGTTAATAAGTTTTTTACAAAGTATAAGGAAAATAGTAATCATAAGGACAGTCAGGGTTATGCCTGAATTAAATTTTTTATAAGTTATTATATAGGGATTTAGCTTTCTCAATATTGATACATTTTTTATTTCAATAAAAACTTTAAATATATCAGAGGACATATATTCTGATAAGGTCTACATGAGATTTCTTGGGCTATAATTTTTAAACATTTCTATTAGAAAAAAACTTTGATTTATAAGTATTTGCACATACATATACTTCTCAAAAAAACCCACAAATGATTCTGGCCACATGTTGCCTTGTAATAAATGCCATTTTACAGATTTGTTTTCACACACATATATGAACCAATACAAT
Organism: Canis lupus familiaris; assembly: GCF_011100685.1. NCBI lineage: Eukaryota > Metazoa > Chordata > Mammalia > Carnivora > Canidae > Canis > Canis lupus. The sequence continues at coordinate 23,567,913 of NC_049253.1, forward strand.
CTCTAAAACTTCCATGTTACTAATATCCTATATATTATAATTTGTCCAGAATCTAGGAACATCATTACCTTCTACACCATTCCAATATAAAATACAGGTATATATTGTATCACAATATAACCTAATGGGATACTTAAGTTATTTACCTTGCTCTCTTGAAACACAGTTGAGTATTTTTCTTTCATATCATGTACACTGCTTAAATAAACAGATATCTTTATTTTAAATTAAAAGGTATTTTACAATAAGCCATTAGATGTTCACTTCTTCCAAAATGATCTCACTAGTAGCTAGTTATTAGTCACTAGCTAATTGTTGAACTTCACCTGCTATTCAATTATATAAAAAGAATCAAATGAATTTTTGAGAAGAGCTACAGTTTCAGTAACCTTTATGTCCCTACCCATCTTTAGTTTTCTCATGTGTAAAATGGAAATACTATCCATCACTGAACATATAAAGCACTTTATCTTGTAAAATGCTCTGTAAATTAGGAGTTGGTTAATAGTAAAATATAATTACCTTCCACAAGAACTTGATGTAATGGGGAAAATGCCTTATTTATCAAAAATTTTAAGAGAAACTATAAAATTGATACTAAAGAAGAAAATAAACAGGTGACATAAAATATCCATCCATGTCTTTTGTATGCATTTTAATGTTTGTATAGAGAAAAATTAATTCTGTGTTTGATTTATTTTGTATGCTCCTAAAAATGATCAATAATTTTCCTTTTGGTAAGTCTTCAGAGGCTATTGAAGTTTGGAAATAGCCCTCTCCCAAGTCCATAGATATTAAGTTAGTATAGAGTGGGAAACAGAAAGAATTCTAGGCAGTTCTATTAGGGAAGAAAAATGAACTTGGTGTGTATTTTGCAGGATGTATTTTATGTGCTATTGAATAATCTTTAACAACATTAGCAGGGCTTTAAAGGATTATTCAATAGAAAGAAGCAATTTTCTTAAGTTATAATTTTAGTTTATATTACTAACACTTTTAGAGCATCTTACTAATATGTTTTAAACTACAATTCTTGTAATTTTTATAATATTCTATGAAGTAGGGAATAAATATAGGGAAAGAAGATTTACTTATGCTAGTAATTTCTACTTGCTGCCCAAGGTAAATATTTTGTATATACACCTGGTCTGGAGTTAGTGTTAAAAAAAAATGCATTCATTCCAGTTAAATTGAAGAACTGCTCTTTTGAAAAAGTAAAACAGTTTCTTTATAGGATATTTTAAAAGAACATATATGCTTTCAATTATATTTGAATACAGTATGACCTTTAATAAAGTATATGAAATTTCTGTTTAGTTGAAATTTTATGTGGATTGCCTTAAAGAAAAAAAATTACTAGTGCTTTATAGAGCAAGAATATATAAGTCATCACAGAATGATTCAGGTCATTGTACCAAGCACTACTACTGAACATATACACCAAAAACTGTGCTAAGTACTTAGGATATGAAAATAATTAAGTTCAGCCTCTAAAATCAAAGGTCTTATAGTCTGATTAGTAAAATAGATATATATGTGTCCAGAATAATGAAGATATAAGAAAGAAGTACATCTGGCATATGTGGGAACAAAACCTGGATAACTACTTCAGCTTTACAATCACTGGGTAGAGAAGGCTTTTTTGAGTTGTGAATTGATATGTGAATTGAATCTTTCAGATATACATGGATGAGACCCGCAAACAAAAGAAGCAAGTCATTTCAGACAGAAGTATGAGTATGATTAATTAGCAAGGCAAGAAATTATGGTACTTGTGTGAGCAATTACATCACATTTATTTTTGTCATTAAATAAACTGTAAGGGAATGTTAGAAAATTAGGAAACGTAAGGTGGTGGAGGTTAGATAATGCCATGTATTGTATGTCATGTTAAGGAACTTGAACTTGGGCAGCCCTGGTGGCTCAGAGGTTTAGCAATGCCTTCAGCCCAGGGCCTGATCCTGGAGACCCTGAATCAAGTTCCATGTCAGGCTCTCTTCATGGAGCCTGCTTCTCCTTCTGCCTGTGTCTCTGCCTCTCTCTCTCTCTTTCTCTCTCCTTCTTTCTCTCTGCCTCTCATGAATAAATAAATAAAATCTTAAAAAAAAAAAAAAAAGGAACTTGAACTTTACTTAGGTGACCGGTAGACATCAGAAGGTTTAAGCAGGGAATTGTCATAGAGAATTTCCAATTCTTCTTAATACATTAAAACGGAATGTGAAAAAAAAAAAAATAAAAAATAAAACGGAATGTGTCTGCAAAATTGTTTTAGTCCTTAATTTGATTAGCAATATCTTGTGAATAGGTAGTACCAAATTGATACAAATTCTTATAAGGTTGTTAAATACAAAAATAATTTTATCCTGAAAATCATCACAGATGGACATTGAATCAAATTGTACTTTTTTACTTGAAATAAGTAACTGTAAACAAATAATATGCATCACCATACTGTTTCCTTAACATGGAGAAATATTTTAAAAATTATTCAACTGATTTTCCAGTAGTAACAAAAATATAATTGGATATGTCTAACATTGATAACTTTATGCATTTATAACTTTAGAAAGAATTAAGTAGAAAGGTAAAGCTGGATATTAATGTACACCCCAGTCTTTGATAGGGGCTTATTAACTAGGTAAATTATTTAAAATGATTTTCTTAAATAATCAATCATTTAATAATTTGCATGTGGAATTGAAAATTGTGAATTCCATGGGGAAAACAACAAGATTCCCAGAGACGAAACCGTTTTCTAGGACACATATGAAACAGTGACAGAGAAGTTTACCTTTTATAAAATATTAAGATAATTGTCAGTAAACCAGGACTGTTACAAATATTGCACAAAAAAGGAGGTATCAATTGGAGTGCATACAATGCAGTGGCTAGCTAGTATGGATACATGTGATAAGTAAAGTTGAAACCTAACTGGTTATTATTAATACTATTGTTAGCAGTATTACAAGGCAGAATTTATAAAGGTGGAGGGAGGAGGAGAATTCCAAGCAGAGGTAAAACAAACTTGGACACAGTAAATTTAGAGAAAGGATGAGAAAATGTATAATTAGAAAATGACAAGGAAAATCATTAACGTGAGAATTCACAGCTGCTTCCATTCCCTGACTACTCCGCTTCCAGCTAGGTGTCTGGGCCTTCCAGCCTTCAGTTAATGGGTGGGGTGGATAGTGGAAAGGATTCATTAATATTAGAAGGTGCCAAATGTTTCTGGAAGAAGGGAAGGTAATAGTGTGCTTGTGTTGAGGAGACAATAGCCATCAATAATTGGTTTTGAGTGGGAAACAGAGGTTTAGAAAGAGAAGAACAGGTGAATGTGAAAAGGATGGAGAGTGGTCAGGGAGCAAAAGAGATAGCAACCAACCATGCTCTAATAAGTGGGGCTTTGGGGGTAAAATAGAGGAGTGAACAGAAGTTTAAAGCTTTGTTCATTATGACTAAACTTTTGTCTCCTGCACATTTTCCCCTCACTCCCAGGCAGTAAAGATTTAAATTGCTTAAAAGTTTTTTGGATGCTACATTTTTTTTTAGAAAAGCTTCACCTTGAGAGAGTTACCAGTGCATTTAACTTAAAATAATCAATACTGAAATATAGAAACTATTTCAAGTAAAAATGAAAGAGCCAAACATCTAAACAAAAACGACTTGAATATGGAATGATGCTCAGAGTCTTCACTGATATTTCAGGGAAAGAAATTAAAACCAATGAGAAGCTATTTTATAAGCATATTATCAAATTTTAATTTTTCTTATAATAACAAGAGTTGGTTTGAGGCAACATAGAAAATGCTGTTGCTGATAGTGTTAACTGATACAAACACTTTGGAGAATAACATGGCAACATCTAGTAAATTTGAAGATGCCCATAACTTTTAATCAGTGGCTTCATTTATAGGTCTCTATTCTAGGGAAAATCCCACCATATACCCAAGGAGACATACACTGTGATGTTCATTGAGGCATTACCTGCTTTACTAAAACAAAAACAAAAAACAAAACAAAACAAAACAAAAACTAAACTAATTATTCTTCTGTAGGGTCACATTAATGTAATGTGAGGTATGTCTTTTATTCATCCAATGGAACATACATCACAGTGAAAATGGACAGTCATCATCATCATGGATCAACATGAATAATTCTCAAAAATATAATGTTGAGGGGGAAAAATACTTAAAAACATAGGATATAAGTATTGTGAATTCTTAAATATAGACTGATGGTATACCTTATTCTGTATATACAAATGGAGTAAAAGCTCAAGAGATTGCATATAAATGCTTTATATCAATTCCTTTGTGAAGAAAGATGAAGAGAGGAAAAACAGAGCAAGTGGGCTTTCATATATATGCAAATTTATTTTCATTTAAGGCAAATACCACAAATGTTAATATCTGTTTTATCTTGGTGGCAAATAGAGAGATATGTGTTATGCTATTTTCTATATGTTTGAGATATTTTAGAATAAAAATGGCTTTATGAGAATGATAAGAGGCAAAGAAGAAGTACAACATATGCCTCTAATTTTTAAAAGCTTAAAGCTAGAGAATGACCTTTTGGAAATATTTAAATTAGTTTCTACTTCATCGGGGGTGTACACAAAAGTTTTGTAGTATTTTTGTTATTATTGTTGCTTGCTCCATGGCATTTTTAAGCTAGATTTTTATTGCCTATTTTCAAATAAGTATGCTTATGACAATAGAAGACATGTTGTTGCATCGTAAAATTGCCAAATGATAGAATCTTACCACTTCTGTGATAATCTGGTTCTTTTAATTGACTGATGTGGAATTGAGGGTGCCTAGACAAGTGTGTGGCTGGCTCTTCTTTCCACTCCATTCCCAAGGTATAGAGAACTTGCAAAAACACACAACCCTTCCCCTCAGCATGGGGGTAAATCTATCTTCCTGATATTAGGAAATTCACATTCGTGCTGAGATGCCTAAGGTATCAGGGAGACTCATTTCCACTGAGGCATGCGATTATTAAACTAGATTTTTAAACCACAGTGATCGCTAATAAAGCATTTTTTTGAAAATTACTGCATGATGTGTTTATGTTTACTGGATTATATAAACTATATTGCTGACAAATGTGAACAATTGACACTATAGATGAAAATGATCAAAAGCATTTTGCAGTTTCTAATAAATCAGTACACAGCTCTAGTAGGAAAACATAACATGACTGATTATTTGTCAAAACCATCAAAGACCAGAGATTATTCACAGATCAGAATTCAGGATGAAACTACACTGCCTACTTCAAGGGCAAGCCCTCTCATTTGTTCTTCCCAAGACCTAATGCTGTTAATGGTGGGATCAGAGTCCACCTGTAATAGATGTTTATAATGTGTAAAGTGGGAGAACTAATAATATGTCATGATTTTATGATATTTTATGGCCAGTTTAGTGGGCCACATAAATTGCCCTGGAGACCTAATCATATTATTTAAAGAGCAGATGTCGCATAGGAAGTGAAACAGTTTTCCTCATAACAAGCCTCCCATGAACGTGACTTATTGTCACAGGGCTCATCTCTAGGGAACGCTGGCATTCAGTCTCAAAACCATTCAGACTCCCAGTGCTGCCTACAAAGGCTGCTGTAATGATGGTGATGATTTTCATGGTGTGGGCACTTGTCGCAAGTGAACTAGACTGAGACCATTCTATATTTCACATTAGTCTTAGAACAGCTTTTGATGTTAGCAATGTTAATCACAACCAACTTGGGCTGGATTCAAAGTGACCTAGAAGAGCTACATTGTACATCCTGTTATCAATTCCCTGGGGCAAAGGCATTATGTGCTAACACATCCACATCAATGGAAAGCATGTCCTTTGATTACCTCTTATGTGTACAGACTTCTGGCAGAGTCTATGACTAACAATGGGCTACATCTAATGTTCTAGTTAATGTTGTCTGGGGATAGCACTTCAAAACAGAAAAGGATACATTTTGCCCCATAAGACATGTTGCCATTATTATTACAGTCATTGGGTCAGTGAATTTTGGGGAGGCTTGCTTGTATAAGACTCAACTGTCTCTGTAGAAAAAAAATAAGAGCTTGTATTGGCTCGTACGTAAAATTTCATACTGGGAGAAATAAAATATAAAAATGCAAAAATACACAACTTAGGAATGTTCCTTTGCAATTATTTCTTATTTTCCAGGTGCATGGAAAGACTTAATTTAAACCCAGAAGATAATGTACAGTGGAAGCACACTTTTCTATGCATTTACAGCTACACATAAGAACTTGGTTATCTTGGCTCATCCTACTGGATATCTGATGTATAATTTTCATAAAGGACACCGTTAGTGCTATAAGAACCATGCCTATATTGTAGGAATTAATGTTTCAATCCTCACAAGTGGAGGACCAGAAAAAAAGATTTTATATTTGACACTACATGATGTTATCTAAAAAAAATGTGTATGGCAGGGAGCAACTATCCTGTAAAGGAAGGATATGCTGAAAGGTCTGTGGCATTCTAACATTAAACTCAAGCTCTGAACAGGGCTAGTAAGTAAAAAATTCTCTAGAACTTGCTAATCAAAGCACAGTCTGTAGTCTGTAGCACAGCATTAACATCACCTGACAGGATTCCAAGCTCTGTTTCACACCTTTTGAAACAGAATGTGCATTTTACAAGATCGCAGAGCATTTCATCTGTACATTAAAGTTTAAAAAGCACTACTCTAGAAAGAGTTAAAGAAAATTTCAGAAGATTTTCTAGAGACCTGTTTACTTTCCTAAGGGACAGATGGCTGAGAGGCCTACCTGAAATTTATGTCAGAAACTAAAAGGCTTAGAGCACCCAGCTGCTCACAGTCAACAGATCATCATTATTATCACCAAATACATGGGTGACCGAATTGCCTATTCTTCCAGGAAGAAAGTGTCTTATCAACACCACTTTAAAAAAAAAAAACACACACACACCAGTTTTGTTGGAGAAATTTCTATTACATTTAGTTATGATTGGTGATGATAGCAACACATCAGAGACTGTTTCAGGCAAAAACTTCCAAAAGGTATATGATTAATTACCTAGGGAGAAAAGACCCATGAAGAAAAGACTTCTCATTAGGAGTTTCAGTCCTAGCCGGTAGGTCCAAGAAAACAAGAAAGCTAATCTGCTTGACTAGAGAGGCAGTTCTCAAAGAATGGTATAGACAGAATCTATACCCTAGAACACATTCTTGTGCTTCTTAACTAGTTTATATCTCATAACATTTTTCCTTAACAATGTGAAATGTCATTGGAATGCCTTAAATTAACATAACACTATAATGAATTTCTTTATGAATAAATATATATATTGTAGAGACTATTATAAATTCCCATTTCTTAATTAACTTTAGTATCCTCAATTATAGCAAAACATGTAGTATGCCTTAGAATCCTCTGGTTGTAAGTACCTAAACCAAACTTGAAATTCCTTAGGAAAGAAATAGCAATTTATTAACTGAGAGAATACAAGAAAGGGCTTAAACAACATACAGAAGTTTGGTAGGATGCAGGTAGAATTTAAAACCAATTGGAAGCAGGGACTCAAAATACTTCCAGGACTCTCTCTAGACTTTACTTTGTTTGACTTTGGGTGAGATTTTATTTTATTTTATTATTTTATTTTATTTTATTTTATTTTATTATTTTATTTTTTTAACCTAAAACAAATTTTGTCTGTGAGTTCAGAAATAGAACAGTTGATTCCTCTGAATCCTTATTTCTCTAGTGACTACCATTGAAGTGGCATTGACAGTACCTTCCATGAACCTCTGTTTAAAATTTCAGGTAAGATTTGGGTTTTCTTGTTTGAGTCAGATGCTCTGGGAGGGTCAATCAGCTGTCATAGGACAAGGGGTCCTTGTTAGAATACAGCTTTTACTTTGACTGAAATGAAAGTAAGAACTGGAGAGTAAGAACATGACAATTCTCCAGGTACTAATAGGTTGGAGGGAAATGAAGAACAGTTCTATATAGAGGACAGATGAATCAGATAAAATAACTTGTGTCTAGAGAATTATATACACATAGTAACTTTTAAAATAGATATCATACACAAATTACTTCTTCAGAGGGCCTGATAAATGTTGTCTTTGAAATACTGTAAGCTATGGCTTTAAAGGGAATTTCCTAAATAGAAGGAATCCAAATAGATACAGAAGAAGTAAAATTTTCAGTATTTGCAGAGGACATGATACTATATATAGGAAACTAAAGACTCCACCAAAAAAACCACTAGAAATGATAAATAAATTCATTAAGTTCACAGGATGCAAAATCAATATATAGAAATCTGTTGCATTCCTATAAACCAAAAATGAAGTAGCAGAAAGAGAAATAAAAAAAAAATCCTATTTACAATTGCACCCAAAATAATAAAATACCTAAAAGTAAACTTAACCAAGGAGGCAAAAGACTTACACTCTGAAAACTATAAAACATTGATGAAAGAACTTGAAGTTAACAAAATGGGGAGATAGTCCATGCTCATGGATTAGAAGAATAAGTATTGTTAAATGTCCATATTACCAAAAGCAATATACCGATTTAATGCAATTCCTATCAACATATCAACAATATTTTTCACAGAACTAGAACAAATAATCCTAAAATGTAATGGAACCACAAAAGACCACCAGTAGTCAAGCAATCTTGAGAAAGAAAAACAATGCTGGAGGTATCACAATCCTAGATTTCAAGATGTGCTGTAAAGCTATAGTAATCAAAACAGTATGGTACTGGCACGAAAGTAGATGCATAGATCAATGTAACAGAATAAAACCTAGAATTAACCTACAATGAGTCAGTTAAGCTTAACAGAGGTGGCAAGAATGCAATGGGAAAAAGTCTCTTCAACAAATGGTGCTGGGAAAACTGGAGAGCAACATGTACAAGAATGCATCTGGACCAGTTTCTTATATCATATTAAAAAAAAAAACCTCCAAATGGATTAAAGGACTAATTATGAGACCTTAAACCATAAAAATCTTAGAAGACAGCACAAGCAGTACTTTTTCTGACATTGGCTATAGCAACATTTTTCTATATATTTTTCCTGAGGCAAGAGAAACCAAAGCAAAAATAAACGACAGGGATTGCATTAAATAAAAAGCTTCTGCACATTGAAGGAAATAATCAACCAAACAAAAAGACAACTTAAGTAATGGGAGAAGAGATCTGCAAATGATATATTAGATAACGGGTTAGTATCCAAAATATATAAAGAACTTACACAACCCAGTACCAAAACCCCAAACAGTCCAATTAAACATGGGCAGAAGACATGACCAGACATTTCTTTAAAGGAGACAACAGATATATGAAAAGATGCTCAACATCATTCATCATCAAGGAAGTGTAAATCAAAACCACAGTGAGATGTCATCTCACACCTGTCCGAGTGGCTAAAACCCAAAACACAAGAGACAACAGTGTTGGTGAAGATGTGAAGAAAAAGGAATCCTTGTGCACTGTTGGTGGGAAAGCAAACTGGTGCAGCCACTGTGAAAAGAGTATGCAGGTTCCTCAAAAAATTAAAATATGATTATCATTTGATCCAGTAATTCTACTACTGGGTATTTATGCAAAGAATACAAGAATGCTAATTCAAAATATATATGCATCCCTATGTTTATTGCAGCATTATTAAAAATAGCGGAATTATGGAAACAACCCAAATGTACTTCTATAGATGAAGGGATAAAGAAGATGTAGTATGCAAACACACACACACACACACACACACACACACACACACACACTGGACTATTACTCAGCCATCAAAAAAGAACGAAATCTTGCCATTTGCAGCAACATGGCTGGATTCAGAGGGTATAATGCTAAGTGAAATAAGTTACTCAGAGAAAGACAAATACCACATGATTTCACTCATACGAGGAGTTTAAGAAACAAAACAAACTGACAAAGAAAAAAGAGACAAACCACCACCACCACCACCAACAAAAAACAATATATTTATATATATATTCTCATAAATATAGAGAACACACTGGTGGTTGCCAGAGAAGGGGTGGGTGGCAGGATGAGTGAAATAGATGATAGAGATTATGAATATACTTATTGTGATAAACACTGAGCAATATATAGAAATGTTGAGTCATATATTATATATCTGAAATGAATATAACACTGTACAGTGACTATATTGGAATTAAAAAATAATAATAAAAAGGAAATATCCTATATACAGTGTATGGAAAGGCAAACAATATTATTACAATTTTTAAAAAATATTTGATTTACTCATTTGAGAGAGAGAGAGAAGCAGGAGGGAGGAGCAGAAGGAGAAGCAGACTCCCTGCTGAGTGGGGAGCCAACACAGGGCTTGATCCCAGGACCCCAGAATCACAACCTGAGCCGAAGGCAGATGCCCAACCGACTTAGCCACCCAGGTGCCCCTACAATGTTTTTTAATTTTTGTTAGATTATGCTGTGGGGGTGGGGGGAATACATATAATATAGAGACCATTCAAATATTTATTATTAGGAAAATGATTAAATAAATTCATTTAAATACTATAGAATATTATGCAGTCATAAAAAGAAAGAGTAGTTAGACTGTAAATGCTACAAAAGCACAGAGTAAGCATTTCAAGATATTTATTGAATGAATGAGAATGAGCTCTGTATGTGCTATTTAGAAAGAAAAAATGTTATTTTATTGAGTGCAAATATCAAGCTGTATGAATTATATATATATATATAGCCTGATTCCACTTCTATTAAAATGTATTTGTATATAATAAAAATAATAATCAAAATAATCAATGGAACATTGATTAAACACTCACTATTTCAAGCACTGTTCTGTACTCTTTACAATTATTATGTCGCTGCTAACTGAATATGCCTAATAACCCTGTGAAGTAGGTTTCAGGTACTCCTTATGATGGTGGGTATAATTATTATCCCTACTTAAAGCAGATAATTGATGTAGCCTACCAGTCTGACTCTAGTTCCTGCACACTAATGCATTTTGCTATACAAACTCTTAAATATGTGTGTATATTCACTTATCCATCCATTCTTTCAACATCCACTAAATGGCTACTATTACTGGGCACTCCTCTAGGTTTCAGGATTACAGTGACTAAAATCTTGACCCTGTAGAGCTTACATTCTGGTAGGGAAAGACAGACAGCATGAATACAATATACATGATCTTGCATATAATCAATGTTACAGGACCAAAAATAAAAAGAACTAGGCTAGGGGATCAGGAAATTCAAGGTCAAGGCTGATGTTTTAAGTAAGATGATTGAGGTAGGCCTCACCAAGAATGTCATAGTTGACAAAAGAGTTGACAGAGGTCAAGGAATGAGCAACAAGGATATCTAGGAGAAGAGCTTCCCAAGAAGAGACAATAGCCAGTGCAATTCTTTTGTGATTGCATTAATTTCTCAGCAAGGTAGGAAGCTAGAGGCTTGGTTTTGCCTGGTATATTGAAAGAACACAGTGTCTCTGGTGTGTCTGGTGTGAAGTGGTCAAGGAGGGAAAGTAGGATATAATGTTGAAGAGGTAAGGAGAGGAGCTGGAGAATGGTGTGCAGGTCACATTGGGCACTGAAGTTGTTGTGTGAACTTTCCTTTAACCTTTACGCTATAGTTGAGTTTAATATCCTATTCTTTTTTTTTTTTTTAAACATTTTAATATTTATTTATTTATGACAGTCACACACAGAGAGAGAGAGAGAGGCAGAGACATAGGCAGAGGGAGAAGCAGGCTCCATGCACCGGGAGCCCGACGTGGGACTCGATCCCGGGTCTCCAGGATCGCGCCCTGGGCCAAAGGCAGGCGCCAAACCGCTGTGCCACCCAGGGATCCCTTAATATCCTATTCTTAAAAAAATAGTATTTTAGTTCTATTTATCAATTTAATCAGATTTTTATGAATTTTTGTCTCTTTGCTTCAGCCTGAAGAGCTACTTTAGATATCTCTGGTATAGCAAGTCTAGTGGTGGTAAACTCCCTCAGTTTTAGTTTGTATGGGAAAGTCTGTATTTCTTCTTCATATCTAAAGGATCATTTGGCCAGAGAGAGTATTCCTGGCTGGCAGTTTTCATCTTTCAATATTTTATTACATATTTTAAATATGTAATCCCATTGTCTCCTGACTTGTGGAGTTTTTGCTGAGAAATGATAGCCTAATGGAGAAGGGAGTACCTTTGCAAGTAATTGTCTTTTTTTACCCCATCTGCTTTTAAAATTCTTTCTCTATTGTTGACTTTTCACAGTTTCAATTTTTTTTAAGATTTTATTTGAAAGAGATAGAGAGTGACAGAGAGAACATGAGCAGGGCAGAGGGATAAAGGGAGAAGCAGACTCCTCTGAGCAGGGAGCCCCATGTGGGACTCAATCTCAGGATCCTGGGATCATGACCTGAGCAGAAGGCATATGCTTAAGCACCTGCCACCCAAGTGCCCTGATAGTTTTAATATAATATGTCTTGGAAAAGGTCTTTTTGTGTTGAGATAATAAGGTATTCTATCAGTTTCATGTCCCCAGGTTTGGGAAGTTCACAGTTACTACTTCTTTAAATGTGCTTTCTGCTGCTTTCTCCCTCTCCTCTCTTTATGGGATACCAATTATACTTATGTTGGCTTTTCTAATGGAATCAGATAGTTCTCATAGTGTTTCTTCACTTTAAAAAATTCCTAGCTCTCTCTCCTCTTCCACATAAATCACTGGTATATTTCTATGCTCAAGCTCACTAATTCCTTCTTCTGTATGACTTGCTCTGTTTCTAATGCATACAAGTGCGTTCTTCATTTCATGTATTGAGTTTTTCAGTTTCCAAATTTCTGCTTGGTTCTGTTTTAGAATTTCAATTTCTTTGGCAAAGTACTCCTTCATTCATTAATTTTAAATCTGGATCAATGTATTGCCTTTCCGAGTTTTCTTGTAGTTCATTGAATTTCTTCACAATAGCTATTTTAGATCTCAGTATTCCATGTCTTTGAGTTTAGTTGCTGGAAAATTGTGAATTTCTTTTTGAGAGATCCATATTACCATGACTTTTCATGTTGTTTGATGAAAAGTGCCTCTGGTGTGGCTCTTGAGGTTGATTTGAACAATTCAACAGGTTGATAACTAGTAGCCCCCTTTTTTTCTAAAGGTGGTGCCTTAGCATAGGTTTTCAATTTCTTTATTGGTGCTGATACACCACTAAGATTGGGAACACACACACACACACAACTGTGGAAGGTGTATACATAGCACTTGGGGCTTCAGATATGCCCACACCCAACAAGTATCCTCAAAGTGAGGGGGATGGTGTCCTAGAGGTCTATGGGCAGTTCTCTCACCTCCCCTGGTAGAAAGCAGAAGACCCTTTCCCACCAGGGCTTTGCTTACTTCCCTTTCCTTCTCTGGCCACTTCTCGCCCTAACATCCTACTCACTCTTTCTTCAGGGAGAGAAACTGGTTTCTCCAGCTTGCAGTACATAGTATATGGCCAGGCACATCCCCACTCACTGTTTTTGCCCTCTTCCTCTGCCATCACCACTCCTGCTGGTACTGGCTCTGCCACTGGCTATCCCACCTTCTCGCTCATTGAAAGTGGGTCCATCCACCCACTTTGGCTGAATGGATGGATGGATCTCTCCAGTGCTTTGGTATGCTGTGCAAAGACACTTCTTTTTTCGGTGATGGATGCCTGGTGAGTTGTAAATCAATGGGGAGAAATAAGAGGATCAATTCTTGCCACCATGATGCTGATATAACTCTCTAGTGTTTCCAAAACAGAATTCTATGAGAGTGGCCTATACAGACTTAATGGCCTTCACAGAAGTGTGTATATGATTAGGTGTACACAGACATATATAAACAGATGCATGGAAGATAAAGCCAAAACCCTCAATCGTGGCAATCCAGGGAGAGTTAAGTTGAATAGAAGGGCAGGGTTAAGATAGGATTCTTAGTTTTTATTTTATATATGTTCATTTTATTTGATTTTTATAATAAGCTGGCATTATTCTTATAATTAATATATAAATTAAAACAAGGTGAATAAAACATAACATTTCAATGAAGAAACAAAAATATTTGTTTCAATATGTGTATGTGGAAATTGGCTAAAGACAGACTCAATGCAGATTGCTGTCTGTAATCTAAGGATACCAAGGTACTTCTCCTGGTAATAGCTCAGGTCAAAGGACAAACAGTTCTGAAGCCGAGATAGAGCCTCTGGTTCTACTGTCATCCCCGGAAGGGTATGGGACTTTGCTGAGTTTGACTTCAGAACTAGGAGGGACAGGGGTTTGTAAAGATCCCCTTAAAAAGAATCACAGGAGTTACTAATGTACATTTTTTATAATCCTGTTGTAAGCCTGGGTTGAAAGGGGGAGTAGTGTAGCTAATATTCAGCTTTTTTCCTATCCTCAATAGAATCTTACTTTTGTAAAAATTGCAGCAGCTACATTCTGTAAGTGACCCAGATATCCAGAGAAAATCTTGCCAAGATATTTGCATTAGAGTCAGCTCTAAGTAGCCACCTCATTTCTGTTTGGTTTTGTGTTCTTGAATAAATATGTAACAGCATGCTATAACTCATCTTCTCCTGAGACTCCCTAACTCTCCTGTAGTTCTGCATTTGTACTGTGACTGTTGCAGAGACATTTGGGGACTTACTCACAAATTTTGCATTCTTTGACATTCAGTAGTAACAAGGTCATCTCGTTAATTTCCAAGTGGTTATTTCATACAGCCTTTCCAAAAGTCTAACGAGGATCTTGATAAATTGTTATTAGTTTTCTTTTATTATAGCATGACATCAAAGTATTCATAACATGATTCAGAGCATGAATCCAAAGGAGAATCTTAGACACACCATTATCAAAAGTATATCAAAAACAATGAGATGTTCTTAAAAAACAGGAAATGCTAGCATGAAATGAAGGGGGATATTATACTATATACTAAAGTTACTTACTAATATAAAAGCAATATATTAAGTATATAGACACATCTTTCCCAGTTGTTACTGATGTCAGTGTCAGCTTATACCACTTTTCTCAATGAGTTCAAAGAATTATTCGGAGATTTTATTTAACTTTTCTTTAGTTTTTAAGATTCCTGAATACATCTTCATTCTTGAAACTCCTTTATCTTCTTGCCTCAGTCAACTTATACTTCCTTGGATCTGTTCTCTTCAACCTCTAACTACTGCTTAATATTCCTTTTTGTGGGATTTCTTTCCAATTTTAATTAATTAAACCACTCATTAAATCAGTTAAATTTATTGAATATCTACATGAAATACCATATTAGAGCAAGGAAGGTAAAAAAAAAAATGGTTGCTAATTTAGGGAGCATAGAGTAAAGCAAATACTGATCTTCTCCATGGTTTTATTCTGACCATAGACTCCCTGGATGATTTCATCGAGTCCAGTGAATGATTAATGAATCCATGCCTTTCAAATCTGTAAATTCAGCCCAGGTGTTTCTCGTGACATATAGTTATTCCTTTATAGCCCACTGGCTCTGAGCAGCTTCACCTGAGTGTTCCTTGTCCTTCTTTCTGCCCATCTGTCCATCTATCCATCCATTCAACATATACATGTCCATCATCTACTTTTATGCACTAATGGTAAACAAAATGGGGACAAAGACCTTGCTCTCATAATATTTGGAAAAATTATGAAGATACAGGCAATAACAAAGGAAATAAATGTGTAATAGCTTTATATTGTGATAAATACCCCAAAGAAACAATAGGTATATTAGAGAATCGTGAAAGAGTGGTTTTGTACTTTATGTACTGTTGATATTATACTTCATGGGTCTTTTCATACTTTTTTTTTTTTTTTTTTGAGAAAAAGAGAAAGTACACATGTGCATGAGGGAAAGTACAAGTTGGAGAGGGCGGGGGCAAGGTAGGGACAGAGGGGGAGGGAGAGAGAATCCCAGGCAGGTTCCATATCCAGCATAGAGCCAGACTCCTTGGGGCTTAATCTCAGGAGCCTGAGATCATGACTGGAGCTAAAATCAAGCATCTGACACTTAATTGACTAAGCCACCCAGGTGCCCCTCTTTTCATACTTTTGATCCCAGGTGTTTTCTTTTGTCCTTTCTCAAGTAGTTAAAAATGTAAGATTGACATATACACTGAAGAAAGTTACAGCATTCAACTATCCTTATGAATTTAATGTTTCTTATCAAATCTACATTTCTTGAAATTCCTTTATGTTTCTGCAAGTTCAATCATGCATTAAAATAAATTTTAAATATTTTATCTAGTATTTTTAGTTATAATGTGTGGGAGAAGTTTCTGTAGCATCAGTGTGCTAAATATGGAAATATGTCCTGGGATTTTTTTTTTGTCCTTTTAAAATGTTTTTATTACTTTACTGATATCTCCTTCTTAGGCTTATTTCCTGGTTCCTTTTCATCTTCCTAAGCTCTAAAAGTTAGCATTCCCTGAGAATCAGTATTCAGGCCCCTTCTCTTCTATATTTATATTCTTTTCTTAGGTGATTTTATCCGATACTTCTTTTAAATGTCATCTATATTCTGATGGCTTCCAAATTAATATATTCATGATAGACCTTTCCCTTCTGCTTCAGATTCATTTATCCAGTTGTTTCCAGGAGATACCTATCTGGAAGTGTTGAAGACATTTCAAGCATAGAGGTCTAAAATATAAGTCTTAATCTTCCCTACTTCCTCTCAAATCTGTTTGTCCTTCATTTCACCTCAGTAAACAATACAATTCATTTGGTTACTCTTGACAAAACCAAGAAGCGTTCTTGAGTCTACTCTTTTCACAATTCTTGATTTCTAATCCACAAGCAAATTCTGTTGGTTCTATCCTAAGTAAGACTACTTTTAAAGCTCTCCCACTATACAGCAGTCTCTACACCATCATCATCACTTAGCTGTGCTTCAATCATGAGTCAATAGAGAATTACAGTAGGTGGCTGAAGATTCCTATTTTCTCTTCTACTCTGACCTGTTAATGTATGCTCTTTAGCCACAAGTACACTCTTTTAGAAATGTAAATTAGATAATATCTAATGTCTATCTAGCCCAATGTAGATAACTCTGGCTAAAATCTCCAGTGTCTTTCCATCTTATTAGAATGAAGTGCAAATTCTTGTACATATAGTATGACCCTTGCTTATCTCTGGTATTTGCACTGTGATGTATCTTGTAATTTTCCCCTTAGCACATTTCATACTGGATACACTGATATTCTTTCCATGCTGTGAAAAAGAAAGCCCATTTGATCTGGAACACTCTTTTCCTACTCTTTTGATTTTCCCACTCCAGTACTTCATTCTAGTCTAAAATAAATGCCATCTTTTAGGGATCTTTCCTTATCACATTCAGTGTGTATGTCAATCTTACATTTTTAACTGCTTGAGAAATTGCATCTCATTGTAAAAAAGGGCATAGCAGGTACTCATGCCTGCCTGTCTTGGCTTTACACAGAAGGAAAAGTAAGAAAAAAGTGATAAATAATTGGATTGGCTCTCAATGTTCTGTTCATCCTCTCTGTATTGGAGAGGTTGGAAACCTAAAATCTGTATTTTTACATTCCCTTGCAGTCATAGTCTGTCAATTCGCACAAGTGTAGAAGGCAGAAATTAAACTAGAGCCTTTACCTGTGGCAGACAAAACTGTCACACAAGTTCCAGGAGACACAAGAATTTGCAGCAGCTTGAGTCCAAGTTTAAGCAGGAACCAGCTTCTTCAAGACAAAGAAGCTACAATGTGGCAGCTACAATGCTGGTAGCAATAATAAAATATTCAGGACTCTTGTGTGATAGCTATTATGGTATGATTTTGAAATTCACATGTAGGCATGTCTCCTGATTTCTACAGTTCTGGCTCTTCTGATCATGTTTTTTAAGCATGCAATTCCATGTAGCATATTCTTCTCTGGTTGAAATACACAGAATATTTCCTGTTTCCTCCACTAAATCCTACCTTTAAAAAATTTCCTTAGAAATTCCTATCTATAAGTCTATATTCCCTCTTCTCTGAAGCTGGACCTCACAATACTTCTGTGCACAAAAAGTTCAGAACAGTTTAATTATGTCACAGTTTATAGTGATCCCCTATAGTGACTAAAAGAAATGAACAAAATTGATCCTTGGTAATCCACTTTAACTTCAGCTCATAAATAAACTCACAAACACATCCAAAGAGTTCAGAATCAAAAATCTCTAGACAAGTAAGGAAATAAGTGATTTTGAGTGGAAGCCAGCAAAAACAAAAGTAAACAAAAGATTATGCTATTAAAATGAGAAAGAATGCTAATATTGGCATTATTAGATACAGAGCATTTAATGGGCATATTTAATATGTTTAAAGAAAGACACGAGAGACTTGAGGTATAATTAGAGAACAAATTTGTCAGACAGATTTGAAACAAGAGATAGAACTTTTAGAAAGGAAAAATGTTATAATTAGAAACTATAATTTCCATAAGCATAATGCATAGAATTGAAAGTTAACCCTATATTGTAAAACTAAAGAAATTACTTATAAAACAGCAGAGAGAGATAAGAAATGAAAAGTATGAAAGAGAGGTTAAGAGGTACATAGGATGGAATAAGTAGTCTAAGAGCACAATTGGATTTCCACAATGAGAGAATAGATTGAGCTTGAAGAAATAGTTCAAATAATTGTGAACTTTTAGAATTGATGAAAGACACAAATCTCCAGAATAAAAAAAATCCCAATAAATTCCCCATAGGATAAAACAATCCACACTTAGAAATATCATGATCAAATTTCAAAACACCGAAGACAAAGAGGAGATTTAAAAAGCAACAATTAAAGCCAGAATAGTAGAACAATATTTTTAATATGCAAACAACATATTATTAAATTAAGAATTCCATAAAAAGTTAAGATTTCTTTCAAGAATATAAAATAAATACAGTTTCAGATATCAACACTTGAGAAGGCTTTTTAATACAGCCCCTCACCTAAGGAACTTCTAAATACTACTAAATACTAGATATTCCTAAATACTTTGGGAATAAAAAAAAATATGACCCAAAAAATGCAGCGACAAAGATTATTTAATTTAAAATGTTAACTTACAGGTAAGTCTAAGCAAACTATTGATTATATATAAACAAAGTAATGTTTAATTTGTTGAGTACAAATTAAAATAAAATTAATCCATTGTATAAAAGTAGCTTAAAAGTAATGAAGACGCAATGGGAATTAAAATAATCTAAGGTCCTGATATTATTTGATAAGAAGGTAAAGATGTTAACTATAGAACTAAATGAAACATAAGTGAAATTTCTAAACCAACTTCTAAAAGTATGGAAAAAAACAGTCACTTCCAAAAACCCATTGGAAGAAAGAAATTTGGAATGAAAGAAATGAAAATTTGGACCCTGCCATATCTCAGAAGTTAATCAAAGTAATCAAAGAAAAAAAATTGGCAACCGTGTGAGGTTGAGAATAGAATAGTTTTAAAAGACTTCATTATCAGCAATCTTTCCAAAAATAGGACTGAATCTAGAATGATACATGAAATCAAGCTGTAGATAATAGTTAGACTTTCATGAATTCCTAAATCCTCACTAGTGGACCTCAACCTTGACTACACCCCCAATATCATCTGTGGAGTTTAAAAAATACAGTTGTAACACATTCAAGAATTTTTTATTTAGTTATACTGCAGGGCTGTTCTGGTGTCCAATTTTTTTGAAGTCCACATGGATTAAAATTAGTATTTTATTTTTTAAAAAGATTTTTATTTATTTACTCATGAGAGACACATAGAGAGAGGTAGAGACATAGGCAGAGGGAGAAGCAGGCACCATGCAGGGAGTCCGATGTGGGACTCGATCCCAGGACCCCAGGATCACTGCTCTGAGTCAAAGGCAGATGTTCAATTGCTGAGCCACCCAGGGGTCCCCTGACACAGTATTTGGATCTTCATCAATTTACCCATTGCAGTTCTCTGACTTTATCTCTTATTATCTCCAACATAATCTTGTCGGTCTTCTTATATTCCATTGCTAACAACTCTTTTCTCTTGCCAGTAGTCCTCAATGCCATGATGACCATTACACTCCTTATCCTCCACTTATTTCACATTCCTTGTTGCAGTTGTCTTTTTCTAATATCTGGTTCTAGTCTTAGTGTTCTCTAAAAGCCTTTCCTTCACTTTATTTCATACGAATCATTTCTTCAGATGCTTGCAGCACCAAAGTGCATACTTACTTATAGGCAGTTATATTAGTTTTCTACTGCTGTGTAACAAGTAGCTACATATTCAGCAGCTTAAAACAGTAGTTATTTGTTTATCTTACAGCTCTGTAGGCCAGAAGTCTAGATGGTCTTGATTGGTTTTTCTGCTTAGGGTCTCACAAAACCAAAAATAAGATATTGGGCAATCTGGATTCTTATTCAGGGTTCTAAGAAATAATCAATTTCTAAATTAATTCAGGAGATTGATCAAATTCAGTTATTTGCAGTTGCAAGATTGAAATCATGTTTCCATGATGGTTCTCAGCTAAGAATGGGTCTGACTCTCTAGAGGCTGTTCCCAGCTCTTTTCTATGTATAACACAAGTCTCTCTGGCACTGAATCCTCCTCATGGCTGCAAGTCTGTCTTCTCTTGCTGCTACTGGTCAGAGAAAACTCCCTGCATTAAAAGAGCTCTTATAATAGGTCAAGTCCACTTAGATGATCCTCCTATCTTAAGATCATCTGATTATAACCTTAATTGCATCTGCAAAATCCCTTTTGCCATGTATGTAACACATTCATGGGAATAAAACCAGGAATGAATGTCACAGGGGTCATGTTCGAATTCTCCCTATCACAGCAGTTTTTAAAATTTATTTTAATATTTCAAATGTGTCCATTTGAGTTCCCCAACTAAATTAAGAAATCAATGACAGAGAACAGAGGTCTGTTCAAGGAGATAAAATACTGTAGTTTCTAACATGTCCACATACAAATTCTTATCTACTGAGTTATTTGTTAATTTATTAGAAATATATTGAGTGTCAGGGTCAACAATATCAAAGTAGCAATTTACTTTTCTCTTGGAGGAGGGATGAGTGCTAGTACTACATAGCATTCACTGGGGGGAAATCTAGTGGTGAGCTGAAGCCAACTCATTTCAGCTCATAAGAGCATGTTATTAGCATCTCTGCCCAACTCTACATGCTCCCGGTTTGGTTGCTTCAAATTATTCCTTATAGTTGGAGTATTTATAGTGTGGAAATCTGTAAATGTGAAAAGAAAAAGAAAAGGATATTTTTTTCTTTCTAGAGATCCAGTTGTTGAACATTTACCAGCACATCACTGCAAATAACCTTTGTCTCATCTTTTACATCTCACTTGTTGGAAGCATAAATTCTGGTGGCCGCCTCTGGACTCGGTATCCCTCATAACATCACTCCAACCACCCCTTACCATCACCAGCTCTGATACCAGCAGAAAGAAAAGTTGTGGCTTAGCCTGACCAACTGGATGCTTCCCTAAGATTTGGACTGGTAGGTGAGAAATACAAAGATAGAAAGAATGGTTGAAACATTCTATATGCTCACTTTAAGCAGGTGAATTGTATGTTATGTGAATTCTATTTTAATAAAGCTGTTAAACCAAGAGTCTACATGATTATTCCTGTCATTCCTTGCTTCTGAGCCTTCAAGAACAGTTATACTCCTTTATGCCCCCAAGCTTAATTCTTGAGACTCCCATTAATGAGGCTGGAAAGAATTCCTCAAATTACTTTTGGCTTAAAGTAGCAAAAGTCTTTTTCTTTTGACTTGCAAGTTAGAAACTACAGCATATGTAACATCAATTTCAAGTCTATATTAATAACAATGTAAAAAGTTTGCTTATTCGGAAGTGACTTATGTTCAACATGGTTTAACATTAATTTACAAACTGGCAGCATATACTTAATTATTTGTGTTCTTCCAATAATTCATTTTTGCAAGGTTGTGCTCATTATGTTTTTTCCTACATCACCAGGTATTTTTAAATATTTATTTATTTATATTTAAAATATTAGAGAGAGAGAGAGAGAGAGAAAGTAGAGAAAGCCCGGGAGCAGGGATTGGGGGAGAAGGAGAGAGAGAGAGAAGTTCAAGCAGACTCCTTGCTGAGTGTGGAGCCTCATGCAGGGTTCCATCTCATGACCCTGATATCATGATCTGACCAGAAATCAAGAGTTGAACACTTAACCAATTGAGCCACCCAGGTGCCCACCCATCACCAGGTATTTTAAAACATGATATGATGGTGACATAGCATACTCACTCTCTTAATAGAAAGAAAGAAAGAAAGAAAGAAAGAAAGAAAGAAAGAAAGAGGAAAGAAAATCATACATTTTTGTTATTTGGCTCACTGGAGTCATCAGGAAGTTTACTAGGTTTAGAAAAAAATAAGCTCATAGTATATGAAATCATGTGAAATTATAAATCACATTTTTCCATTAAACTTGATGTTGCCCAGGCTTAGATTAGATGTTCTTTGCCAACTGCTCTAAGAAAGTAGTAACAGCTTGAAAAATGGTATAGAGAACTCATTTTTAAAAAGAAAAAATTGATCTAGTGCTGAAAATTTAAAATAGAATTTTGAGCTCTCATTCTTCCAGTAGCCTAAAAACACATATTTATTTAGTAGAAGAAAATTGTGCACTTGACATCTATGTGGTAAATAGACACGTAACCTCTACTCACTACTTGAGAGAGAATAAGAAGGTGACTATCACGCTAAAGGTAAATGTCACCCAGAGGATGTGCTCCCTATATGAAAAGATGACTCACAGAAAGCATATTTCTGCTCACTCACAAAGAAAACAAAATGGGATGTGATACAAAACATGTAGGAATTTATATTCGTCAGCTGACATGACTTAAGAATGACAACAGGAAATGAAATACAGCATTGCAGTTTGGGAATAAATTCCTGAAAGAATCTGTTTAATGCAGAGATCAATCTCTCCAAATTTCAGTATTATTAGAATTGGGGCAGACAATTCAAATTGTATATGGCACAAAATCATAACATTCTCTTCTGTAAGCTGTCCCTTGTCTATTTGTTTGTTTTTTAAACAGCTGTTGACTTGTTCTGTCTCATCAATTCTGGTACTTCAGGATTAATTCTCACCATTATCAGTGGCAGAACATGATGGTACAATAAGCCAAAATGACTAAACGCATTGTAAGGAAAACAACAACAACAACAACAACAACAACAACAAAAACCCTGATGAGAATAAAAGAGATTCTCTCTATAAAAGCTAATCCCTTACGAACAGCATATTTAAAAACTGTCTGCAGGTAATTACATTCAAGTAACCTGATCTGAAAATGCCAAGTTCACACAATGGTTCATTTAATTCCATCTGGTATACAATAATACATTCCTTAATGGATACATTGATTTAAGAGGAAAAAAAAACCACCTCAGATATCAAAAGCTCACATTCTCTT
This sequence comes from Canis lupus familiaris, assembly GCF_011100685.1. Lineage (NCBI taxonomy): Eukaryota > Metazoa > Chordata > Mammalia > Carnivora > Canidae > Canis > Canis lupus. The sequence continues at coordinate 23,591,391 of NC_049253.1, forward strand.
GGTGTTATAAAATATCACATCAAATATTAGAATCTCAAAAACGATCTTGCAGGGTTTAATCGATAAAAAAGGAAATTAAGATCGTAAGCTTTAGATTCTTATTACCTAAATCCCTCTTAGCTACGATCTATTTTCTTAATAAGGACTATTTAGGTTAATATGAAGATTTAGGTCAGGACTTCAGATATCTTGAGATGAAAGAATGAACTGATTTAGAATATATGTAAGACTTTAAAAGTATTCCAAAATATTTTTAAAGGAGATGTTTACCTCTTGGAATAAGAGCCATCTGTCCTCAGGATAGAAATAGTGCAAAAACATGCATGTGCTTGTCATAGCCAATGGTGCTCTCCTTTAGGTCACTAAGATGGCCCACAGAATCGGCTTCATAGAATAAAGGATCACCCATGACTCAAACACCTTGGATGACTGGAGGGAGAAAGACTGCTATTTGGCCTTTTGAGAAATATGAACACTGCCTTTCAATGCTTTCTCCATCAGGGCTCTAATCTAGATGCTTACTAAAGCCTCCCTTTTCTGAATTCTTTGTTCTTTTACAGAAAGGGGCAGAGTAATTGCACCTACCATTTGTGTGAATTTTTTCCCATTAGTGGATCTACATATTAACAAACTTCTTAATGAATTGATGAAAACCAAAGGCTTTTTCCAAAAACTTGCTGGAAGGCAACAAGCTAGGTTGGCTTGTTAAAACTATAAAAAGAGAATTATTTTTTCCTCCTTGCCTCTCCTCCTTTGTTGGAGAGTCCCCTCCACGGTGTTCAGACCACTTGTACAAACTAAGGACCACCTATTCTCTGTCTTTGGGAGGCATCCTGAAATCACCAGCTTCTTTCCTGTGCCCTAGCATACTCCAGGAGCAAACTGTCTTTTCCAGTCACCTCATCCAACACTAGGTTTTCAGTGTGTCTGTCAGATCTCAGCTCACTTAAGTAGGAGGTACATAATTTGATAAACTCCATACGCAAATGGTTATTAGTGAGTATGTGAACATGTTATTTCACTGCAGTTATCAAAATGCACTACTCTAAGTACCTCTTGGTGTCAGCACCTGAGCCTACAGAAGGGGCTCTATTAATAGGATGTTAAGCTCCCAAGTTAATTACGTTTAAAATTTATATAGGAGAGTTGAATCTAGTGCCTTTTAGGATAATGAGAAAAGAAGATGGTTCATGGTTTCATTGATTCTATCATTCAATAAATATTTATTAAGTGTCTTTAATGTGTCAGGCCCGGTTCTTAGCATTTGGGATACAACAAGGAACATAACAGACAAAGATTCCTACTCCTATAGATAAATGGAATGAGGGGGTGTTTCATGCAGGGAATGAGGCAGACGATGAACAATAAGCATAAAAAATGTAGAAACTTTATTTTATGTTAGATAGTGATAAGTGCTATGGGAAAAAAAATATTAGAAGAGGGCCATGGGGGTAGGGATCAGTTGCAGTATTCAGTAAGACAATTAGAGCACACAACATAAGAAGGGAAACTTTCAGGACACACTAAAAGAGGTGACAGTTAGTCAAGCAATTTTGCAGAGGAAGAACAATTCAGGCAAAGGCCTTTAGATGAGATTGCAAATGGAGTGTTTCGATAAACAGCAAGGTAGCCTATGCCTGCAGTGGAATGACCCAGGGAAAGAGGAAATAGGGAGATCAAATGTGAGGGGAGGGAGAGGCGGAAAGAGTTTTACGAAGTTGGGTCTTATAGGGCACTAAAAGGACTATGGCTTTTACTCTCACAGTAGCTCCATGACTTAATACTCAGCAGCAGGCTAATGGGAATCACGTTTTGGGGGCAGGTAGCCCTTTTCACACAATAGTAACTGTTAATGTGTAGGGTTGATCCTTGCATCGTGTGTGCATCAAGTCAAATGACTTCTACCGTCACAGCTTAATCAACTACTTCGGATGGGAATTCGAAACCAACCCACTTGCTAAAATTTCAAGTTAACTCAATCTGTTTTGGTTTAAAGATTCCTTCTGTCTTTGCATAAAAGCTGTGGGGATATTTAGTAACATCTTATAAGTGACTATCATATTACTCTAAAAATAGGCTTCTTCTCTGTAAATTTAATGTTCAATGCCTACTCCATGCTAATACTTAGCATAAAACAATATTTGAATCAAAGCTCATCCCAAGAATGGAAATCTGAACGTTTGTGATGTGTTAGAAAGTCCTTGTATCTTTCCTCTTGTTACCAAAAGGTTAAGCTGCACATAGTAAGGAAGATTTAGAGCAGCTGGTAACAATGAACTATATCCTTTCATTTAGAACCTAGAAGACACTAGGTAAGTATCCTTGTGGATGTTTAGAAAAGATATACTTCACCGTTTCAACTGGCATTATTCCAGGGAGTTTTGTTCTGTGGCAGACTGCTGTGAGGGGGGAATAGTGATTATTACTTCAAGCCATTCCTCTGCAGAAGGACCCATTTGAAGCATGACTGCTAAAGGAGAAAAGAGTCACAGCTCTAGAGCGACAGCTTTCTCTGCTCCATTATGTCCTTTTTGAAGGCTGCATAGCTCAGAATCTGCAGAATATAAGGCATTTCAATGTCACTATCTTTTTTCCCTTAAGATCCTTTTCCCATTTGCCTCTTTCCAAATAGCGCTACATGGGGGGGGGGGGGACAGTGGTATATAGCTGATGGAGAAATACGTTTTTAAGATAAAAATCTTACTTATCCTCAACAAATGATAAACCACAGTACCTTAGTAGCAAAACATAAGTTCATTTGCTGCTGTATTTTTTAAAACATTTTTAGGCTACAAAATAAGCTTTTATAACTCTAATTAAAATTCATATTTAAGCATTTGTCTTTTGGCATATATGTTCTGATACAAATTATAGTTATTAATGAAACTTCCATGACTGCCTATACACTTGGGGCCTTAAATGCATATTTAAATATTAGCAAGGCTCTGATTAAGATGCATAAACATGGGTAAATGAAACCAATGAAAATAACTTGCTCTTCTTGTCTTGTCTTGCTTTTATATTATATTCATCAAAATTCCAATTAGCAACATGAGAATGGAGCATGACTTCCAATGTGTATTCTAGTTCACTTACAACACTTTTGGTTTAAGGAGTTTGGGAAAACAAATATTTTTAGCATGGAAATGAAAGAAGGCTTAGTTTTAACAGTAATTTCAGGTGAATGTTAAGAAGTTTCTTGCCTCAACAGATTTAAATTTTATTCCTTCACTCTCAACTTAGGCTTTTATAATTATTTTTTTAATGATGTTATTTTTTGTCTTAGATTTGTACCTGCTAGTTCACTTGATTGTTTCATCATGTTAATGGGCTCTAAGTTACAGGTTTCATCCCTGTATGGAGCCAGCTGTATCTCGAGAAAATGTTGGTTCAGAGGCTTCAAAATACAATACAATCTTTCGTCTAATGCTTGCATTATAAAACAATGTGAAGTCATCACTTTGGGATACAACATAAGAACTTAAACTGCATTTATGTTAATGATGCAATAACAGGAATAGGATGTTTATATACCTACTGGCATTTCGCCTCCATGTGTTGGTTTTCTATGGAACTGTAAATTCCTTAGGGCCAACGTCTGTGTCTGCTCCTTGTTAGATAAAATGCATGATGAATTGGCACATGAAAGGAAAGAAGGAATAAAGAAATGATGCATTTACCTTTTTCTTATAAGATTATGGAGAATAGTGGCAGGGACTATGCATATTTAAGTATATTCAAATCTCTCTCACTTGAAAAAAAATCAACTTGTCACATTCCTACATTTATCAACTTATTTCTCTTTTGCTCAGCCACTATTCTTGAAGTACTGTCAATTCTCTATCTCTGTCATTCCTTTTTTACACTTTTCAACAAAACAGCTCACACTAAGATTAACAATGATTTCAAGTTACTAAATGGACATTTTGATGTCCTTGTATTACCCGAACACTCCACAGCATTGGCTTTGTGGATCACTCTTTCCTTTTTGAAGGACCCTCCTTACACTTCTCTTGTCCATGTTCATACATTGCTGGTCACTTCTCAATGTCCTTTGAGTGTTCAGCTTCCAATAACTTGCTGTTAAATATTGATGTCTTTCAATACTCTATCCTAGACTACATCTTTTCTGAGTAATCTGGAATAGCACCATCTCCAGATCTTTATTATACTCTATAGAAGGATGACTCCTAAATTTTATACTATTCTTCTGAGTTCCAAGTGTTTATTCAACATGTGCCCTTGGATGTCTCAAAGGCTACCTCTGAGAACTGAGATCAAATGTGTCAAACCATCTTAGTCATTTGTTTCAGTAAACCTTAACACAGTAAACCTTAACACAGAAAACACTGTAATCCTATAATTCCATTGTTTGCTTCAGGAAATTCTTGCAGATCAATTTAGAGACAGTGGTCTACTCACTTGAGAAAGTTTACTTATTAAGACTGACTTCACGAACTTTGCTGTGTCCAACAATCCGAAACTAGTATGTCATAAATGTTGCCTAATTCCAACTAGTTCTCTGTCTTGACAAAACTTACCTTAAACTTCTTGATGCCAGACCTCAAAATTTAAAAATACATCACTCTGACTTTCCCCTTTTGAGACATTTAGACTCTTTCACAGGATAGTTCCTTACAGCAGTAAGCTCCAATACATTTAGTTTTGTTTTACTAACAGATGGTACCGTAGTTACTTGGGGAATTCAACATCTCCAATTTAATGTGTCCAAGAGCAAACTTGAGGACTTTCCAGTCATACCTGCTCATCTTTCAGTGTTCTCTATCTTAATAAACCCATTAAACCAAAAGCTGATAAATCACTTCCTTTATTCACTCATTTTTGAATCTACCTAATTGTGCTGTTTTACCTCTCCAGTAAATATTAGTCGAATAAATAAATAAGACAAAAATGGTAATGCATGCAGTGTCTCAGTTTTCTCCTTCCAGTGGAGTACAGGTCTAGAGGAGCAAGTGGCAGGGGGGCGGGGGGAGGGAGGTGGTGTGCCAGTGGGGAGATGTGTGCCTGTGCAGGTAGTAAGGATATATATTTTCTACAGACTATTTATGAGCAATTAATGAAAGAGTTCAAAGTCTGTCAGGTGTATTATCAATGTATCAGAAGAACTGTATACAACTTCAGTAATAAATACTCTTTTCAGCAAGGGGGATAGTCCATTTTCCCTTCTCAAACTTGTTGTGCCATTGTACAATTTTACCTTAAGTAGTTTGTTTACAAAAACCCTTATAACTGCTACTCTCACTATTCGGAAAGCTCCCACCAGGCTGCACTAATGTATTGATCACATGCCTCATTTTTCAAAGTTAGTGCCTCCCTCTAGAAGTGATAAACATCTTTCATTCTTTAGAAGAGAAATATAACAACCGTAGACTTCTCTATGCAGTAGACTTTCCTGTTTCAGTCAACCAATCAACAAATATTGATTGAGCACAATATAAGTCAGGCTCTGTTCTAGAAGCTGAGGAAATAATAGTAAACCCAAAGGAAAACATCTCTGCCTTCTACAAGCTTATGATCCTGAGGGAGGCTCATGTAATAAACATGATAGATAATATACATGTGCACATACAATACACATACCTGCACAACGCATGCACATTGTTAGATAGATAAGATACATAATATGCTAAAGTGAAAAATAATTTAGAGAAGGGGGAGAGGAGGTGGATATGTGGGGGGGATTTGGACATTTTTACAGGGTGGCTGTTTGTTAAAAAGCTGTATGTAGCTAAGTAACCACTTATTTATTTTAAGTATTAACTCTCACCCACCCTCAGAAAATTTCTTAAAGTTGTTACAAGACCAAATTTCCTGGAACAAGGAATATTTTGTACTGAGCTATTTTCATTACACGATGTAGTCAGGAAAACCACACTTCAATTGCTTATAGTTCTGAGAACAACTTTGGCAAAAGTCTTAGTTCATTGGTGACAGCCATTTTGTGTACTTTGTATGAAAGTCTGGTTTTCAATGGATTCCCCAAAGTATTCACCAAGAACTTAATTCTATTTTTCTTCTTTTCCTTTCTTATCACTGCTTTTCTCCATTATGTAAATGTATTCAAACCTAGTTTTAGGCTTTAGAAACCTTTTAGCAATGTATGGAAGCAGAGATTCTTCCTTGTTTTCATTAAATAAGGAGTGTTGAAACTTCCCCTAAAGTCCACTTCTACTGAGTTTACAGTTTGTATAATAAGGAACTTGTTCCTGGAGATATTTCAATTAGGGAGGATCAACACTCAGGAAAAAACAACAAAAACAACAACAAAACAACCTGTTCCATCAAGCCATTAATTCTTATGGAAATGAATGTGAACTAAAGAAAAAGAAAAGAATTGATTTAGAGCTGTAATTGGCTTACAAGTCATGCCAGCCACTTCTGGTAACCACAAACCACTGTGTAGGTGAAACAATAAAGGAGGCTGAAGATAGGCTTTGTCAAAGGACTTAAAATCAAACCACCACTTATGGTCAGACTCTGTTCTGAAAGGAGGGGAGGTGACTTGTGGAGCAGCTAATGGGCTTCCGTCAGATCAGTAGGAACATCGATGGTGAAAAATCCATTTTGGATATTACAACTACTTGCATTATATTCTTTAATAAGTCAAATGTGAAATTTAGAAAAAATGTCCTAAGGTTTCACCTCTTAATGGAACAACTCTTCTTTGGCAGAATTCAGATCACTATGTTCAATTGCCAGCAAGATCTGCATGTGTAATATGAACAGGTCTCTGGCAAAAGAAGTTAAAAATTCAGAAAGTAATTAATACAATGGGGCATGTATTGGCATTTGTAAACTTCTTTTAAAAAAATTAAAGTAGAGCTGGAAGTAAAAGTGATGGCAAAGTCATACTCTATCCCCCTTTCTATTTAAAATTCTTTATCATGTATATTTTAGAAAAATAAGGAAATATGTAAAGTGGTTTCAGCTCACAAAATGTGAAATGTTTGGAATGGAATTATTGGCAATGTGGAGAGTCTATTATGTTTAAGGTAAACTGTGTTCTTTTTGTTTGTTTGTTTGTTTGTTTGTTGTTTTTAAGATTTATTTATTTACTTATGATAGAGAGAGAGAGAGAGAAAGGCAGAGACACAGGCAGAGGGAGAAGCAGGCTCCATGCCAGGAGGGACTCCAGGATCGCGCCCTGGGCCAAACGGAGGCACCAAACCGCTGAGCCACCCAGGGATCCCCTAAACTGTGTTCTTTATTTATCTTCTCTCTCTCTTTTTTTCTTTCTGAGAATTGAGGCTATTAGTTGCAAAATAGTTTACATTCTTAGATGAAAATCTGGAGCTACTAACTGAGCAATTTACATCAAGACATTCAGGACCAGAAATTGAATAGAAGGAATCTAAGGAGAATCATAGATAATGTGAGGTAAAGATCAGCTTAGACAGGGATTGTTTAAATCATCTGTGAAGTGCAGTGAATATAAAATCTAAGGCAGTTTAGGTCAAATTAATAAAAAAAAAAGGAGAAAAAAAAAGGAGGAAAATGACAAGAAAAAATTAAGAAGCTAAAGCACTTTGTAGAGTATTTGCCAGATAAAAAATAGGGCATTTAATTTTGCTTATTGTTATTATTATTCCCTTTCCTGGATAAATATGATTGTAATACTCTTTTAAAAATAACATGAACAAGTCTTTGTGTTTTCTACTTCCTGTATATGTTTACTTGATCACTACTAAAGATACTAAAAAACCTAAAGTAAACATGATCATAAAGTTTCATCAATTATTTGCACTGGGTACGTAAGAAACCTATACTAAATTCAACATACAAGATGCAATTATTCCAAAATGAAAACTACTTGAAAAATAGGATGTGGAGATCTTTATCCTGACCTATCTGACTGTAGGCCAGAGGGACAGTCATGGTTGCCAAAATTCTGAGTCCAGAACATACCACAAGACAGACAATTTTTAAGAAGCAAATAATATTTAAATTTTAATATATTGTGCAAAATTTAAGACTTTATTACACTAAGGTCTGGGGAAAATCTCAAAGGAAAACCAAAAAATGTAAGAAAAAAGAAAAAGGGAATAAAATCTTGCCAGTTTGTTTGCAGAACGTTGATTCTATTTAGAACAGCAAACATGAAAAATTATATTACTTTGATTCTCCATATTGTTTTTAACAGTAGAAAGTCATTCTCCCCACTACTAAAAGTGTAGGGAATAATTTTAAAACATCAAATTGAAAGTATATAAAATGATCCATCAGACAAAGGCATTCATGTCTTTTTAATTCTTAGTACCTCCACCAAGGATGCAAAGCAGCTTCTTCAGAAGGGTTTTATGTGATCACATTCTTTGGTTACATTCTCCTTCCTAATTGCTTTAGGGAAACATATCACTGGTAGGCTCTGCAGAGCTTGAACCACAGATTATAATCTTCCTCCAATTTTCTCTTCTCCTCCAGTGACACATCCCTGACCCCTCCAGTTCACTGTACTTGAGAACTTAAAATCAATCTTCAGTATGGGAGGGATTTATCATACAAACTGTTGAAATGAATAAAATGAGCAATCTTGAATTGGAAAAATGTTTAATAAACTTTTTTTGTAAAACAACCACATGTCTCTCCTTAATCAAAAAGGCCATTCTCTTATCCAGTACCCCAAAAGCGCTATTGGTTTGGTAGTCACAACCCATTTTTTATCTTTGGTTTAGCCTGAACAATCTCTCTTTCAGACAAAGAACATTTTGTTGTTGTTGTTGTTGTTGTTGTTCTGTCGTGATTTTTAGTTAAGCAAACTAAGACTAAAAACTCCAACTTTGATGTTTTCAACCACATGCTAGTGACATGGACATAAACAAGTAACAGATTTTTGTAGACTTCAATTAATTATGGAAATAGAAATCCAAAGCAAAGTTCTAGGGGAAAGCAAAAGAAGATTAATTCCATATGGGAGAGAAGGAGGTGTGGCCCTTGGAACATCTAAGCCCTGAATCATGAATAAATAGATTACTAACCTGTGATTTAGATTTTTGATTCTGGAAGTAATCTTATAGATGGATTAGACATACATTATATCAAAGGCAGATAATTCCATGGGAAAGTTATTAAAACAATATAGGCAAGAGGCAATAAAGGTCTGCTACACCATCAGTATTAAATAAGAAATTGTGATGGCAGCTCTCATTCCATCACCTTGGTTTGATCAGTCCTTATTTGGTCCACAGATTGAAATTTCCCTTTTATTTACATTCTCAATTCCAACAATTCTTGCAACAATAATTCTCCTTCTATGTTTTCTGTCCAATATTTTCTCTATCCAAATAATTCCATTATTCCTAAGAAATTTTTCTCATATTCTCACTAGTTGGGTTCAGTACTTTCTACTAAACCTCTCTCAGCATTGGCAAAACTCCATATTAAGTTTCCCACTCTAACCCCAGAATCATCAGCTAAATCTGTCTCCTCACCCACAGGTTCCTATCCTCTCTCAGTTCATCTTCCCTGGGACCCACGCAAATTAGTATATTAGCACATTTTAAAAATTCACCTAGATACTCTGGATATTGGCTTCTTTTGAAATCTTTTAAATATTTAAATTCACTTTCACATGTTAGCACAGTTATGTCCCTGCTCATAAACTCTATAGTGACATTCACACCTGGTTCTGTAGTCACCTTTGGAGAGAAAGGAGCTCTTGTTACAGTTGACATTTCTATAGGCTTTGCACCAAGACTTCCTACCTTATATCAAAAGGCTGAAGTCCCATACTTTAGAACTATCAAAACTTTATTACTTCCAAATTCATCAGTTGCATTAAAACCCTTAAATAAATTTACTAAAAATTATTTCTGCATCCACAGTGGTTCACCACATTATGAATATGATCATCTTATTAAAGTTGTCAATACTACATTCAAAGAAAAGCCTGGTTAGAACACTGCAGTACCATCTTCTTGGAAGGCCATTGTTTAAATTAAGCAAACATTCCTTTGCAAAATTGTTGTTTACTTACACGCCAAACTGTACTCTCTCTGTTCACTAGAGTGATGCATTTCCTCTATAAGGACAAATATTTGGCTGTACATGACACTCTATGTAGCTTATTTACTGTGCTCCTTCTACTCAACCGAAGAAAACATATTGACTACCTGCTATATACAAAGCAATTAGTATGTTGTATTGTTTACTTATTATTTTCATATCTGTGTTCTATTCTTTCAAACAACACATATTTGCTCTAGTTTAATGAAAAGGGCCTCTACATTCTAGGTAGTGTGTGATAGAGTACATAAAACAATGCCCTTTTGCTGAAACTGGTACTATTTTCTTGATTCTCTTTGCAAAAACAACATCCTTTTTTCTTTCTTATTGAACATCAAAGCACTTATCAAAGGCTCTGAAGTGTGACCAAATCTCAATTTTCCCAAAAAGAAGCTATACTTTTCCTAAGGCATCCGGGTGGGGGTGGGAAGAAAACAAACATAAAACTACCTCTAACAAAGATGCTGTATAAGTGGTACTGCTTTGTCTGTTTCACTAGTATTATAAATCTATCTATACATCATTCCTGTTTCTACAATTTTCCTAATATATTAAATTCCCAGTTAATATAAAACAGACAACAGGTTTCTCTCTTAGAGGTACATTTTAATACATTCTTTTCAAGGAAATCTTGATTCAGAAAGTATTTCTAAATTTGATTTTTTTAATTAATAAAATGACTAAATTTTGGCTTTTGTGAAATGAAATAACTACACACATTTGCTTTTAAGTAGACCGATATAAGTATCAATTATATTTAAATGTTTTTCTTTTTCAAGCATACTTTATAAAAGCTGTTTTGCAAAATTTAACAATCATTTAGAAGTCACTGAGCGTGACTGCAATATAAACTGTGAGGGAAGAAGAATATAATCAACCATGACTGTACTTAACCTGAAGTATTATTTTTAAGCACTTCAAATAAAATTAGCAAAACTTAAAAAGCAGTATTTGTATTATAAAAATATAACATGAGTTCAGTTGGCATGGCTTACTTAAATCTTCTCTTGTAAAGCTAGTAAGAAAGAAAAGAAAGTCACAAGATTTCTGAATAATCTAAACCAGTAATATAAATGATAATTGGTAAGTTCAGACAGATGACTGGATGGACAGACAAACAGGCATAGACAGACAGATATTCTTACAAGAAACACAAGTCTGTGCATCAGAGAACAGACCATCTATTTACTGCATAGCATCTCAGCACTCATGCGGTGATAGAGAGCTTGATGTTACTCTGTTCATGCAGTGGTGTTGAAACACAGGTGAATTATGAGACTCAGAACTTAAAAAAGATGGTTGGCACAGCCCATCCTACCACCAGAGTGAAAGACCATTACTCTAGGATGTAAAAGAATCATCTCTGGTGGGTGGAGGAGAAGCTCTCTACCTTCACCACACTAGAGTGCAAATAAATGGCTCTAGGAAAGATAAGTTTATAAATCTCTCTGGAGTAATACACAATCTCTAGCTTTTAGGACATGTCTGCTATTCAATCATCCTTTAATCAAATTTTGCCAGCTTTTTGTTCAGAAAGTCCAGATTGTGCAGTAACATGAAATATTCATGCAAAATTATCTCTCTCCAATATTAATCATTAAAATTAGTTTCTTTTTAATATACTGTGTAGTTGGATATATTGGTGGTTTCATCTGGCAACAGGCATAAGTTCAATAAAGTGGTTTATTAAACCACCACTGAAAATGTTATGCTTTTATAGTTACATTCATATACAGATGAATATATACAAATAGTCAAGTTACTAGAAAATAAAGTTTACCTGTAATCCTAAATATTTTTTAGTTCTCTGTACGCAGTAAAAACTAAACATTGTAAATGGGAAAAATGGACTTTGTATTTGAGTTGCTCCATTAAAGTTACTCTGCAAATTAGTGATAGACCAGAACCGGAACACAGGATCTTCTGAGGCCCGTGGGTGCTGTATTCATGAGGCCAATGGAACTCTTAGCTACAGTCTGTTCCAAATAAATGGTATAAAATTCAGGCTTTACTCACTTAACTGCCTACATTTATCTCCTACAGAGAAGACAGCATTACAACTGTTTCAACTGCTTAAGCCCTGTTTTAGCATATATTTGGAAGCCTGCACTGTACTTGATAACTTTATAATACTTTGAACAGCATGTAGAAAATGTTTAATTTTAATAATGCAAGATGTGAGAACTGAAGAAATCTAACAGTTAAGACATCATTGAAAACTAAAAAACATAAAAACACATTTTATTATTTCAGGGTAAAAATGAATTTTCCCATTTGCAAGTAATTTTTTCCTCCTCTCAATTCTAGTTTTTATCTGTGTGTTTCATGGCCCCCTCACCTATTTTACTTGGAGCTATCTTACCTAGATTCTAGGTTACTTGGTGACAAGTTTGTATACTTCATAGCTTCTAACAAACATCCTTCTATAGGTGGCTCTCAGTATTTGTTGAATTAGTTTAATTTTTATTTTACCACCCTTTGTTTTCTGATTGACAACTGGTGATCAAGGTGAAGCTGTCTTTTAGTGGAAAGCATTTTACAACAATAATAATAACAAAACAAAGAGAGTGGCTATAACTAATTCAATAATAAGTAGCTATATAATGTGGGATATAGTAAACAGGATCAAATAATTATGGTGATATTATAAGTACTCACCTAATAATATATCAAATTATATAACTAAGAATAAAAAACAGCTTGTGTGGGATCTTGACAGAACATAGATAGACTTCAAATTAAGCAGGCTGCTTTAAAATAAAGCTAACAAACAGATGACCATTAGTTCTCCTTTGTTTTATTTGTTGTTATCATCAAACACACTGTTTTCTTAAAGGAAGTTATGATTCCAAAAGGCATTCAATTGTATAGAGCATCACAGTACTTTTAGTTTATTTAATTATTTGTAATATACTGTTCTTTGTGCTAATGTTTAAGAAATCTCTCTTTTTTTTAAAGAAATCTCAGTTTAAACATGAAAGTGAAACAAATGAGAGGATAACTGAATTCTTTAACTTGGAAAATTCAGCCATATATAATAAGTTTATTACTCCTCCTTCACTAGTTTTAGGTTAAAAATATAAAGTTCACTTAAATCTTTGAGATAAATGGTACTTCAAAAAGAGATTATTTGGGTAGCATGGACAATATAGGGTTAAACAGTCACATCTTCTAAAAGGATAACATTATTTGTTTCCTATTCAAAAATACTCTTTATTTATGTTTAGGAATTTTTTGCATTATGGGCCAGCAGTTCTCCAAGTATGATCCCCAGCGCTTTTGAGGAGTTCTTCAAGGCCCAAAATAATAATAATATAGAGACACATTTGCCTTTTTTTTCTATGTCAACATTTGTACCAATGGAGTGAAAACAGTGGTGGGTAAAAGTATGGCACTTTCACACAGATCAGGGCAAGGCACCAACTCTACTGATGGGGTTGTGTTCTTCATTCATTACCAAGCACTCCCAGTTCAAAAGAAAAAAAAAAAAAGGTCTAGAATGTCTTTGATAAAACGTTGAACATTATGAATTTCATTAAAACTTGACTCTCGAATACAATTTTTTTCATTGTCTGTATGTTCACAAAGGAATTCAGCCATATACAAGTTTGATAGGTGTTTGAGGAAAGACACCTAAGCAAGTTGCAAACTAAACTAGCTACTTTTTCCATAGAATACCTTCTTTTCCCCTTAAGAGATCTATTTACAACCACAGGGTTATTGAGACTTGTGTATTCGGTAGGCATTTTTTTAAATACTGAAAAGTTGTACATAGCTCTCCAAGGAAAATAATTAACATTTTATTCATTCATTCAACAAATAGTTATTTAGTGCTTATAATACTAGGGTGTTGTGTTCCTTATTGTCTTTTTTGGTAATAAGGCTACTATTAATTTTGTTGACATTTAAAGTAAGACTGTATAATATTTTGCATGCACAAATGGCTAATTTATTCTGGATGTTTGCTTGTCATATCGTGATTATTGATTCAGGTTAACATTAATTGAAGTCTTACTTTGGGGCAGGCACTGTTTTAAGCATTTTGCATATATGATTCCATTTAACTTCCATAGCAATTCTGAGTTTGATGGCATTATGATTCTTAAGTAGAGATAAAGTAAAAGAGATATAGAGCTGTTAACGAATTTATTCACATCAAAGAACATTAACTAGTGGAGGTGAGATTCCTATCTATATTAGTCTTGCCCCGATGCCATACTCTTTTTTTTTTAAATGATTTTATTTATTTATCCATGAGAGACACAGAGAGAGAGGCAGAGACATAGGCAGAGGGAGAAGCTGACTCCTCAAGGGGATCCTGATGCAGGCTTCAACCCCAGGACCCCGGGATTACCACCTGAGTCAAAGGCAAATGCTCAACCAGTGAGCCACCCAGTGGTCTCCCAATGCCACATTCTTAACTAATTTATCCAATTTATAAATAAATTTATCAATTTATGTTCTGTTTAAATTCTGACCTATAATTTCTTTGCTGCTTCAAAATGAACTTATTTATAAGAGATGTATCCCTTCTTCCAGGAGGGTTTGTGTCCATGGAATTTTCTAGAGTGTCTTTTGTGTGTGTGTGTGTGTGTGTGTGTGTGTGTGTGTGTGTTTGAGGTTACTAGAGTATCGATGAAAAGCATGGACTTTGAAATCGGGCCTGAGTTTGAGTCCTTACCTCATTATTTATTAGCTCTGACATTTTCTGCATTTCTCTAATCCTTTATCCTAAGATTCTCTATCTGTAAAATGAAGCCAATGACTATAAGGACTTCAGAGCATTAGGATTAAGTAAGGCTATTAATGTAAACCTGTTAACAGTTACTGGCACCTCACAACACACTCAATAAACATTAGTTATACTTATTCATATTTCTGCTTGTAGTCCTATGCCTCAAATATCTGGAACTCTTAGAGATGGTGCAATACAGAGCCATGAAAAGCAATAAATTGAAAGTAATTCAATTACTTGAAAATAGAGATTTTGGGAGACTAAAAAAAAGCAGTAATTTAATTTGGGAATTGGAGAAAGACAACTAAAAGGAAATCATCAGTCAACTAAGAAAATTATCTTTGTTTATTTTAAACAAAAGCAGAAAGTACTCACACACTCATTTAAATTGAATTGATCTACTGAAGCCTGAGATCTGAACTATAAAATAAGTGTTCTGAGGCTGATGCCCCTTCCCCACCACAAGTACCTGAGAACTAAAGTCCCTGGGAATAACCCACAACAGACTGGCAGTTATCATGTGGTATAATTGAGGTGACTTCTCAGCAGGATTAAGTTCCAGTTACTTAGAGTGGTCACTTGCTTGATAACAAATTCCTTACTGGGTGTCTTTCCTTCTGTATCTTACTTCTGCACTTCATGTCAGTGTTTTCTGGGATCACCTCTCTGACAAATTATTTGAATTTGAATCTTTGTCTCAAGGTCAGAAACACAAAGAGTAGCTATATTTTTCATCACCATATTATTTCAGACCTGACTATAGTTCCTGGGTCATAATAAGTACTCAACAGATATTTGTGGAATTAATTAATTAGTTTTCAAAAGAAGGTGCTCCTTAAAATTATCATATTCATTTTAGTATACCCAGGTCCTGGAAGGATGCCTGGCATAAATTATGTACCCAATTAATGTTTGTGAAATAAATGAATGTGTAAACTTGCCAGTATCATTAAAAAAAAAAAACATTCTGACTACTAATACAGAATACATTACTACTCACAAAGACAGCAGGGAATTGAACAAAGCTGAAATCTAATACATTATAAAGCTTATTAACAACAAAGTTCCACTATTTAGCTACTTTATAATCATATTTATATTCACTGACCAGACTAGCATTAAATTAAGATAGAAACTTTTGCTATAGAATCTTGTGAACTCTATTGACAAGTCTATAGCCTAAAATGACCAAACTGAATAATAAAAGGAAGGAGAAAAGGTATTAATTGATTGATTAAACAGATATTTAATAAATATCTACTTGGTATTAGTCATGTCCCTACATCCATGGTTTTATAATTTTTGTCTGAGACCAATAGTAAGAAATATATTTTACATCGATACTCATACACAAATGTATAATGTACAAATACAAAGATATGGTCAAAACTAAAAAAAAAATTTCAGTATACAATATGTATGTGTACTACATTTTATTTTCTCTGATAAACTTTCTTTTAAAAAAATATTTGTTTATTCATGAGAGACACACAGAGAGAGGCAGAGACATAGGCAGAGGGAGAAGCAGGCTCCCTGCAAGGAGCCTGATGTGGGACTCGATCCCAGGACCCTGGGATTATGACCTGAGCCGAAGGCAGACGCTCAACCACTGAGCCACCCAGGTGCCCTTCTGACAAACTTTCTTTTAGTCTTCTCTATTTCCTTAAAAAAAAGATACTACACAATTCCCATTGATCTGATTTCACTATTCATTAATGGGTTCCAACTGACTTTGTGAGAAACATTAGATTCTAAAGTTAAAATGATGAGCTAAAACAGACATTGTGTTTTTTGAAGTATCTTAAATAATCATAAATCAAATAATTTAAAAAAACAGTGTAAAATTTACCACTGTGATTGCTGCAAAGGTGCCTGGAATGAAGCAAGGTAAGTGCCAGGAAGATCTGAACCAGTGTGGGGGATGGAAAGGTAGACAGTAAGAAGTTTCCTCAAGAAGTGGTAATTTAGTTGAGATTTGAAGAAAGTTTGAAGTAAAATTTGAGGATGGGTTAGAGGAAATATCAAAGGTCTTTGTGAGAGACTGGATATGGAGAATGAAGAAGGAGAGATTAGGGCAACTGCTAGATTTGTGGTTTGCCCAACACAAATGACAACACATGGACAATGGTGATATTTGTTGAAAAAAGAAGACTAGGGCAGCTCCGATGGCTCAGCAGTTTAGCGCCGCCTTGGGCTTGCGGTGTGATCCTGGAGACCCAGGATTGAGTCCCACGTTGGGCTCCCTGCATGGAGCCTTCTTCTCCTTCTGCCTGTGTCTCTGCCTCTTTCTCTCTCTCTCTCTCTGTCATGAATAAATAAATAAAATCTTAAAAAAAAAAGAAGACTAGAGAAGACCAGATCCAGACAAAGAGAGCAAGATCACAAATTTGTTATTAAACATGCTGCTTTTGAAGTCTCCAAAAGCTAAAGCCAAAAAGGCAGTTAAATATGGAGATCTGGATTTCAGTGGCCAAGTCTAGGACTTAAATAGCAATTTATGAATTATCTAGGTATGGAACAGCTTAGAAAAGAGCCAAAAATATTAACAGAATCTGATAATATTATATACTTCTAATTGTGATTTACACTCTGTATGATTTCATAAAGGAATTTGAATGGGCTTTCAAATAAATTATGTACAGAAAACTGGTCAAAAGAGGGAGCATTAGACTTACATTATAAAATGTTTGAAAAGACTAGTTATGCTATCAGGCCTGTGTAAAGAAGATAGCTAAGCTGTCCATGATCATGATGATGACTGACAATGATAAAAAATATTAGCCAATACTATAGGTTTAGCACAATATTAGGCTCTTTATATACACTATCCTAATTGCTTTTTTAAAAATCAGATGAGGTAGATATTCTAGGTTTCCAGATGAGGAAACTAAGAAATAGACACATAAAATAATTAGCTCAAGGTCACAAATCTGATAAAGCACATATCTTGTATACTTAAAATGAGTAAGTCTGTCTCATTTTATTGTCCTATTCTTGAATATAACATCACACAGCCAAATGCTGTCAGGCATGATTTTTGATCATATGCTGTCTTTAAAAGAAATATATTTTTGAGTTGCTATACTATATCAATAATGTAAGCAATTACTCTTTCAGGAATTTTTTTTACCCATAAAAGCATATATTTCTAAATATATGCACACCAGTTAAAATTTATGTGACCTTATAAATTCCTTTTATAGCTAATAATAAAATTAGCATAAAGGATCTTATTTATAATTTTGCTGTTCTTTTAATAATTCATTCAAAAATATTTATTGAGTATTTACTTATGTGTCAGGTACTGTTCTTGAGTGCTATATGCCAGACAGCAGTCTATGCATGATAGAAATGGGCATTCAGAATAAATTATTTTCTTAGACCTTGTTGTGAATTATGGAATAAAAAGAGTAAGACATTCTTTCATTACAGCTCCGTTTTCCCCCAGGTATCTTTTCTATGACAAGGCTCAGATATTTTGGAAAGCAAATAAAGAGACAAGTACATGGGAATTTATTAACTGGAAAATCTAATATACCTATTAAGAATATAAAGATAATATAATTCAAAGTTCTGGAATATAATATAGAAGGAATCATATTCAGATATGATAAGAAATCTCACCTGTAGGCCAAACAGGACAATATGCAATGCCTTAAAAAAAATATGTTGACTGTAAATTTTGATAACAAGGATTTACCCTTTTAAGGTAAGGTAAAGGTAAAAAAATAAAAATAAAAAGATTGTCAAATGTTATTTAGACTCATAAAAGCTATCTCTTGTCTATCAGATGCATTCAAGTTTTTTTCAATGCATAATAAATAATGATATTAACCTGCCGTAGATGTTTTGTTCAAACGAGTAAGAGGGATGAATGGATCTGCATGAATAGAAAGTGAGATACATAAAATTGGAATCCTGTATGTTTGTCTGGAGAATCTATGTGTGAAAAAAGTAAGCTCTGTGAGTATTACCAAGGGACACAATTTCTACCTTTCTCTCAGCTATTGCCCATTTCTTGTCCCCTTTACAGAAACATTGTGAAATCAATCACTTTCCTGGATTGGCCTCAATCAGGCTTTGTCTCTGTAATAGGCTGAATAATAGCCACCCAAAATATCCGGTGGAACCTGAAATGTTGCCTTATGTGGAAAAGGGGTCTTTGCAGATGTGATTAAATCAAGGATCTTGAGGTGTGGAGATTATACTGGATTATCTTGCAGGGAGAACACTAAATCCAACCACATTTCCTTATCAAAATGAAGCAAAGGGAGAACTGATACATACAGAAGAGAAGGCAATGTGAAGATGGAAGCAGAGACTGTAGTGGTGCCATTACAAGCAAATGAATGTCAGCAGCTACCAGAAGCTAGAAGAAGCAATTTAGAAATCCAGAGAGAGCATGGCTTGTTGTCACCTTTATTTCAGCCTAATGAAACCAATGTTGAACTTCTGACCCACAGAACTCTGAAAGAATACATTTCTGTTATTTTAAGCCACCCAGTTTGTGGTCATAGCAACCATAGAAAACAAATACAGCTCCATTTAAAAAAAAAAAAAAAAAGATCTGTGGGCAATCAGGGTGGCTCAGCAGTTTAGCACCTGCCTTCGGCCCAGGGTGTGATCCTGGAACCCCGTGATCGAGTCCCACATCAGGCTCCCTGCATGGAGCCTGCTTCTCCCTCTGCCTGTGTCTCTGCCTCTGTGTGTGTGTCTTATAAATAAATGAATAAAATCTTAAAAAAAAAAATCTGCTACAGTGAAATTCACAACTGACCTCCTAGTAGCTAAATCCAATAGTCAATGTACTCAAGCTCTCTGCAGTATCTGACACTGTTGACCGCTCTCCTCTTGAGTTGGTGTGACAGGTGTGACGGTCAGTTTCACGTGTCAGTTTAGTTAAGATAGAGTCTCAATTATGCAATCAAACACTAATCAAGGTGCTTTTGTGAAGATGTAATTAAAGTCTGAAATAAATTAACATTAAATAAGGAAGATAATTCCAATCATCTGGGTGGTCCTAATTCAATTAGTTGGAAAGCCTTAAGATCAACACAGAGGCTTCTTTAAAAAAGAAAAAAGGAGGAGGAGGAGAAAAGGAGGGAAGAGAGGAGGGACAGGAGGGGAGAAATAATTCCATCTGTGGACTACATGTTGAGCTCCTGCCTGCCCTTCATGACAGCCTGCCCTGAAGATTGCAGACGTGCCAAGCCAGCCCTACAACCACGTAAGCCAATTCCCTGAAATAAAGATCATGATATATATTTCCTACTGGTACAACTCTGACAGATGCACTTGGCTTTGGGATGATAGCACTCTCTTGCGTTGAGTCCTATGACACCAGCTGCTTCTTTCATTCTTCTTTCCACTTTCCTTCTCATATCTCTTATTGCCTCATGCTGGAAATCCCGGAGCTTAGTATTTGGACTCCTTTGCTTTGACTCACTCAGTGACTGATTTAAAATCCATCTATGTGCCGATCCCTTGCATCTATTCTTCATCTACATCCTGGACCTCTTCCCTCAACTCTAATCTTAAACACGCAGTTACTTACATCACCTCAAATTTTTAACAAACATATGAACATAACATGTCTCACTCTGAATTTCTCATCTTTTCCACACAGCTTGCTTCTCCTGTCCTCTTTCTTTCTCAGTAAATTGCATCAATCTTTCCTGTTGCCCAGGCCAGAGACTTGCAACCATATTTAACTGCTCCCTTTCTTTCATATATAGTAACTTAGTATGTCACATACTAACACAGTAACAAATACAGTGGCATCTGCCTTTGAAATGTATCCCAAATAGGGCCCCTTTCTCTTCTCTTGCTCCAAAATACCACAATCTTTTAAATTTATTTTTAATTAATTAACTAGTTTAATTAATTAATTAAATGATTATTCATAAATGATCTCTCTTCTTCCCTCCTTGTACTTTCTCTTCCCACTCACCTTACCTCTCACTCCCCATCCATAGACTAGCTAGCAATCTAAATTATTCTAAAATATGAATCTGATCACATCACTCTTCTGTTCCAAACCCTCTGGTAGCTTCCTGATTCAGAGTAAAAGCCAAAGTTCTTTCAATGGCTTATCAGACTTAATATGAGTCACTTCTATTTCTGACCTCAACTCCTATAACTATTTTTCTCTCTGCCTGAGATTCAGCAATACTTTTCTCTTTGCCCTGAACAAGCAAGGAAAGCTTCTGCTTGAAGGATTCTCAATTTGTTGACTCTTGTTCTTTATTTACCCTCACCCTATGTCCACATAGCTTGCTCCATTACTTTCATCTCCATAATCTTCCCAAAAACCATTTCATCAGCAATACAACCCATCTTCATTCTAGTCAAAATTAAAATTCTTTCCCTTCCTCTACATTCTATCCCTTGCTCCTGATTTATTTTCCTCTAAGCACTGATTAGCATCTGCTGTACAATATATTTTACATGTTTATTTAGTTTCTGTCTCCTGCTACTTGATTATAAGCTCCTAAAGTCAAGATTCTTTGTTTTGTTCTCTGCCTTATCCTTTGGGATCTAATACAATGCCTGGAACATAGAAGGTATTCAATAAATACTGCATGAGTAAATGAATGAATGAATGTGGATCTTATTATGACAGGAGAGATCCATAAACTAATGTGAGCAAATAAAATAATATTTAATAACTGCATGTTAGCTATACTGGAATTATATTCAATTAAATTTAGAAAGCATAGTCAAGAAGAAGAAGAAGTAGAAGAAGAAGATGAAGCAGCAGCAGTATATGGAGAAGAATATGAAGAAGAAGAATATTTAACAGCACAGCCATAAAATCTTTACCAGACTCAGCCCTTTCTATGTTATTTTTGTCATGTTACTTATTCTATTGATTGACCTACAAATTACCTCAGTGACAATTTTTATGTACTGTTTTCTATAATATCTCTATCAGTATGAAACTATTACCTATTAGATCTCTTTTTAATGTACTTTGATGTTAGAGACACAAAGATAGTAAAAGATAAAAGAGAGGACATAGAGCTTAGAATAATGATATAATAATTGGTTTTAGTTAGAGATTCAAGACAAAAGAAATGGGCTACTCTAGTTGTTTCAGAATTCACTTATTACCTATTAGATCTCTAGTTGTTTATTATTTATTAAACTTATCTTATTCTACTTACTTATTTGTGTAGAATGTGCCCGAATTAGACTTGGCAGTATATAGCTGTAGGAGAGAAGGAAATAGAAGCACTATTCATAGCCAGATGAATTTTCCCATGTTTCATTTGGTAGGAAATGCCAGTACAGCAATGACTTAGTTACTTTAGTGTTAATTGAATAAGTATTTTACTTCACAATTTTTTTTTTACCTTGGAGACACACAAAGTAGCTGTATTAAAAGAACATGTCCTGTGCCTGGGGAGGATGGGTGGTTAAAAACACTCTAAACGTTTTCACTGATTATACTCAGGGGGGCAGAAGCACTGATTCTCCTCACAGGGATGAATAGTTTGACACCTTGTTGCTTAAAAATTGCTTATGTCTAAAGTACACTCCACAGCTAAAGGGCCATGCAGATGCCACATTATTGAATAGCATATGGACATCTCCAGGGCTGTTAAAAATGATCACACCGACCGTCTGTTTTTACTGGGGCTTACTGTATTTAGACAGTTCTAAGGGAGAAGATTACGCCTCACAATGTAGCTCAGGGGACCTATATTAAGAAGGAAAGGAAACAGGGAAGGCACTTGTGAACTTGCAAAGAAACTATGTTACATTAATGGCCTTTTTCTTAATAATGTGGCAGTTTTGAATCTCAGAGAAGACAAAAATGTTTAAAGGTAAAAACTATTATTTTAAAAATTTGTAACCTAAGTCTTTAGAGCTTCCACTAAGTTAAAAGTAGTGGCAAGGATGGAGTGACTGATGTTTTCTGTTTGGATGTCTAAAGTTTGGATGTCTAACTGCTGGCACAAATTTATCTGATTCAAAAACTATCTCTAACTTTATTGTAACCTCAGAGTTTTACTTGTGAAGGAAAAGGCTCTGAAAGAACTCTGTTCTTTTTGGCAACAATAGTAATGGTTTACTTTCTGTGATCCATTACTTCCTAGGTCTGTTCCTAGCCCATATCTTTTTCCGTTAACATTCCTGCAATTTTTCCCCAGCTTTTGAATTGTTCACAGTGTCAAGCACCATGCTAAACATACAATAGATCCTCAGTCAGCACCTGGTAAATGAAAACAAAACCAGGGATATGGTGCAAGATGCAGAGGTAAGTACTGCAGGGATGACCATGCCCTTGCTCTTTATGCTCATGTCTTACGGATATGGGGAGAAGGACTGTAGCTATTTCTCTAGGGATATACACAATGTGAAAAAATTGGAGAAACTGTATTATTATTTTCCTCTAAGTATGTAAAATTACAAGTTGTTTCTTTACTAAAGCAAAGAAATTTATGAGCATCACCTTGTGGAAGGCCCTATCATGTCAGATGGTGCTCCATTTCAACCATTCTGTGATTAAAATTAAAATTTACAAAGCTCACCTTGATAAAAGAGAGAATGGGCAAAATATATGCATTTGTCTCACTAATAAAAGATAATCTTTGGGAGAAATGAGAGGACCAAATAAGAGACAAACCTTTTACATAATTTTCAGTCTGAACATCTCTAAGTGAATCTGAAAATTTAAATGACTTTTATTAGTGTTGAAGAGTCCACCAGAAGTTTGTCGTAGTTACCAAGAGATTACATGCTTGCTGTTTATGTCACCTTTTGAATCTAGTTTTGAAAATTATAACAGAATTAATCTTCCATTTAGTGTTTATGGTAGGCCAGATACTGTGAGGACCACTTTAAAAAATCTAAGAGGAAGTCCTATAGTTGTCTTCATTTTACAGATTAAAGAGTGTGAAGTTACATAATTTGCCCACACTAATGCACTTATTACATCACAAAGCCAAAATTGTAACCATGGCCCCTTCACTCTAAAGCCTAATGCTTTTAGCCACTGGTCTATGCCTTTTGACACCACCATTCCCCCATAAAATGTGGATGAGAAAGACGAAACAATCTAATCACTTGGAGCTTTTAGCTGCATATATATAAAGTAATTAAAAATTGACTTGTATACTTTTGATTTCTTTTATGGTAAAATGTAAATGAAGAGCCTTAGTTTGTGTTCAGAATACCCAGAATTGCAAAAGCATAATCAGAATATCATTTGAAAATGCTATCATGAACAGAATGACTGTAAGGTAGCAGAACATTGGTTTTACTGACAATTCATCTTGGTTGAGTTTCTCTAAAACAATCATATAGCCCACTTTCATCAATACTATAGCACTGTACATATGTGGGCATGTGCTTATTTTGAAGACACTATAAAAAAATCACATCTATTATGATACCAAAAATACTAAGGTGACAGAATTCCTGATGTCTTCTGAGGCTTTGAGCTATTTGTTCAGTTAAATATCATTAATATCTCTAGGGCACTGCAGTGAATTAGACAAGCTTGAAATTATGGTGGGGGAGAACAGAAATGATTAGTAAAGCATTGCCAACTTTTACCTTGTGTCTCCTAAGTATGGATTCTTGGTATTAGAACACATAGCTAGATATGAGAATGAGTAAAGAATAGTTGCATCAGAACCTTAGTTTCTTTGGACCACACATATTTCTCATCATCACGTCCTACCCACACCTTCCTGGTCATTGAAGCCAGTAGAATGACATTGAGAGGTCAAGCTTCTGCTAATGGAGAGGTGATAGACTGTTGTAGTTAGGTGCATTGACTATAAAAGGACTATCTTATTCATATGCAACCCTTTTTGCTTGCTGTGCCTTTGGGTGGGTTATTTAAGCCCCTAGTGCTTCTGTGTACACATGTAACAACTGATGGAGTCAATGTCTACAAAACACTCGAAATTACCTAGTATAGAGTTGCCTTATATGTATTTGTTATTACTATGTTATTATTATTATTTCTCAGATGTGAAAAAAGATAGTATTTAAGGCAATTTTTAAAACTATTTTATCCCTTTAGTACGTCATGAAACCAGTTTCACTGTCCTTGATTTACATAAAAATGAGATATAATCATGTAAAATAAATAACATCACGATTCAATCCAGATAGGATAGGTAAATATTATTTTACAGGACAAATACATATATGTGTTATCAGTTGTATCTGAAGTATATTTCCTAATGACACCCATGGCCAGAAATATTAAACATACACACACACACTTAGTATTATCATACAGGGAATATGGTAGTCATATATCGGTGTAAAAGGGAATTTTCTGTTATGGGCACTACACTATGATTTGGGGGAACAATAACAAAATTTGATTTGACTCTTGCCCCAGTGGACTTTACAGCTTAAGGGAAAATACTCTTTGTCAAATAAGCATACACTAATCACCAGTTATGAAATCTATTATACCAACTTCTTATAAATATACAAAGCTGGGAGAATCAGCAAAAATAAACTAATGGTAAATTATAAAGGAAAAGAAAATGATCTCACCAAATGTTGGGAGTAAATAACAATACTTAAAAATGCATACAAAGCTGAGTACTCTCTACACTGCTCCATAATTCACTGATGGAGTAGGGGGAAAGTGCAAATGTTGTTTTAGTATATTTGTTTCTACTTAGATTCTTATTCTAAGTTATCATTTATACCATTTAATGTTGATCAAATTGCCTCTACCCCACTGTGTCATAGTCAGTATCTTGTAAATCTTCACTGAGATCAAACTGTATCTCTTAAAATTAATATATAAATCTAATAAAATTTCAATTAAAATCACAGTAGTGTTTTAGCAGGAATTGGAGAGAATGATCTTAAATTGTACATAGAAAAATATATGTCCAAATATGACTAAGAGAACTGTGAAAAATAGAAAATTGTTGTCTTGCTTTATCAAAACATATTATATAAACATTGTATTTAATTTTTTTATATGCATCGTATTTAAAACAGCATAGTGTTGGTAAAAGAAGAACAAAGAGATCAAACACAGAAGTAGGACAGTTTGGGGGCACCTGGGCAGGATAGTCCATTAACGACCCTCACTTGGTTTTGGCTCAGGTCCTCATCTCAAGGTTGTGAGATAGAGCCCTACACCAAGCTCTGTCCTCCGTGGGGAATCGACTTGGGATTCTCCCTCTCCCTCCCCTTCTGTTCCTCCCACTTATACTTTCTCTCTTTCTCTAAAATACATAAATATATCTTTAAAAAAGGAAGTAGGGCAGTTTTCTCAGGATCAATAAGAAGTCAATATTTGACAAAGATACTAGCTGTTAAATTCAATGGGTGATTACATTTATTCATTTGATAAATTGATTAAACATCTGAAAGAAAATTAAAATGAAACCCTTATTTTATGAAAAGTAAAATTATAGATGAAGTAAAGTCTTAAATATAAAAGAAAATATCAAAAAATAAAAGAAAATATCTCTAAGGAAAATTTAGAAAATGTATAATCTGTGGTTTGGGAAATCTTGTCAAATAACACTGAGAACTCAGTTATAAAACAAAATATAGACATTATTTATATAAGCAGTTTTGGAGCCTTAGTTTTTAAAAAAGTCATTAGAAACACAACAGGTCTGAGGTAACTGGGGTAGCTGGGTAACCAACTCAGTTGGTTAAGCTTCTTACTCTTGATTTTGGCTTAGGTAATTATTTTAGGGTTGTGAGATTGAGCCCAGTGTGGGACTCTGCTCAGCGGAGAGTCTGCTTCCCCTCTCCCTCTCTCTCTGCCTCTCCCCCTACTCTCTCTCTCTCTCTGTTTTTCTCTCAAATAAGAAAATAAATCTTTAAAATAAAAAAGAGACACAACAGGTCTGGAAAAATTATTTGCAATCAGATGACACATAAGGAATAACTTTCTATACACAATTCTTTCAAACTGAAAAAGATAAGCCAATAGACAAAGCATAATAATGGGCAATCCCCGCTCCCCAGAAAAAACAAATAAAATGTTTAAAAAATATATGAAAAGTTTCTCCAATTCAGGAACAGGAAAAAATAGATTAAAAATATCTCTTTACATCCATTAAATAGGCACATTTATTAAAACATATTTTTGCTGGAGGGTTTATAGAAATAAAATGTACTATTATTATACATTTTTAGTGCAAATATAAAGTGTTAGAGCCTTTTAGGCATGTGATCTATCAAGATCTACTAAAATTAAAAGCATATGCACATCTGACTGAGAAACTGCATTTTGGGGAATCTATTCCAACTTATTTCAGTATTAAAGATAAATGATATTTACTGTAGCAATTTTTGAAGCAACCAAGAATTGTAGATAAGTCATTACCCACCCATAGGGGAATGAATGAATTGATTGTGAAAAATTGCTTCCATGAGTTTATTATACAGTCATTTCAAAGAATAAATTAGACCCATGCTTGATGACTTAGAGTCTCAAAGAGATTTTTATGAGCTAATCTGAGTGAGAAAAAATATTTTAAAAAAATTTATAGTAATATCCTCTTTCTAGTAAAATAAAAAAAATATTTGTGTGTATAGGTGTGTATTTGCATATACAGGAGAATATGTGTATATATGTAGTATATGTATATGATTATATAAGTATAGAAAAAATATGAAATTAATAACAGTAGGCTTTTAATATATTAAGTAGAAGGCAAAACTGAAATGCAGGATGTTGATAAAATGGAAGAAAGAACAAAAAAATCTCCATGATAAAAACAAGTATTGGGATCCCCGGGTGGTGCAGCGGTTTGGCGCCTGCCTTTGGCCCAGGGCGTGATCCTGGAGACCCGGGATCGAATCCCACATTGGGCTCCCGGTGCATGGAGCCTGCTTCTCCCTCTGCCTGTGTCTCTGCCTCTCTCTCTTTCTCTCTGTGTGACTATCATAAATAAATAAAAATTTAAAAAAAAATTAAAAAAACAAGTATTATTTGATCTCATTTATATAAATGTGTATGTTTGTGTGTGTGAGAGAGAAAAAAGAATATAAAACTGCATGTACAGAGGTTACTGTTACTAAAATGATAAAGAAATATGAGGGTAAAACCAAAAAAAAAAAAAAGAAAAGAAAAATGAAAGGTGAATCAGTTGATGTTGACACCTATCTGTAAAGATTAAATATTAACATATGTACAAGCGAATACTAATATCTTTTATGTTCCCTAGATATCATAGTAACTACTTTTCTAATTACACCATAGGAATCTTTGTTGGACTGGAATTGTAACATCATTCTTTCTTGAGGCTCCTTCTTCCCTCAACCCTCCTCCACAGAGAGAAGCAATTCTTCCTACCACACACACACTCATAAACACGCCCTCACAAGCAGTCACGTGCCATAGTAATGTTCCTGTGAAACCAAACTGTAGTACCCATTCATAAATAACACTGAAAACCTGTAACATGAAATTTATTAACATACTACAAGATGTTGCCATTTTTATAAACTATTGGGCAGTTTTGTCAGAATTTAAACCTTTAAGTGAGTCAAAGCCTTTCGTAATATGTTCTTTATGAAGACAAAAGGGAACACATTTCTCTCAGTGCCAAAAAAAATTGTATCCCTAAGCACTTTAACATACATTGGAAACCACATAACTGATCTAGACTTGTCATGTTGGCTGCTAGGAGAGTGGGGTCAAACCTTACTCTAGCTTCACATACTTTTATTACCTTATGAACCCTTTGCTCTAATTGTCTCAACTTATCTTTAGTTGATTTAACATAGGAATACTTTTTAAGCCACCTTAAATATTAAATATTTCAGGATCAATGTAGGTTGTACATCCATATTACAAATAACAGTAAGAGCTCTGAAACAAGAAGCAGAAATCCCAAAGCTGATTTGTGCGACATACAGAAGAAAACGGGTCTTAGCCACACAGACTATAAAGGTGACTGCTGGGCATCCCAGGTGGCTCAGCGGTTTAGCGCCGCTTTCAGCCCAGGGCCTGCCTGATCCTGGCGAACGGGGATCGAGTCCCGCGTCAGGCTTCCTGCATGGAGCCGGCTTCTCCCTCTGCCTGTGTCTCTGCCTCTCATTCTCTCTCTCTTTCTCTCTCTCTCTCTCTCTCTCTGTGTCTCTCATGAATAAATAAATAAAACCTTAAAAAAAAAGGTGACTGCTGTTTCTTAAATCAGGAAAAATTGCAAATTGATATATATCATAACCCATTCTATATTAGGTGTGTATTTTTATGTGAAAGAAAATAAATATATGTGTATGTTCTTGCTAGAGAAACAATCCCAATTCTTGTGTCTTTAAATTCTCAAAATAAGGACACTCTATAGGTAGCAATGCATGTTGATACCTGAACTGGGGAAGCTGAATTGAATATTACAGAGTAGGCAAAATTAGGTAACCAGTATCCCTTAAATTGGAACCCTCTCGCATTGTTGGTGGGGATGCAAACTAGTGCAGCCACTATGAAAAACAGTATGGAGGGTCCTCAAAAAAGTGAAAAATAGAAATACCCTTTGATCCAATAATCATACTACTGGATATTTACCCTCAAAATACAAAAACACTAATTCAAAGAGATGCAGGTATCCCTGTGTTTAAAGCAGCATTATTTAAAATAGCCAAATTATGGAAGCAGTCCAAGTGTTCATTGATAGATGAATGGATAGAGAGGATGCGGTGTGTGTGTGTGTGTGTATTTATATATAAATTTATACATAATTTTATGTAAAAACATATAAATTTATACATATATAAATTTTATTCAGCCATAAAAAAGAATGAGATCTTACCATTTGCAAAGACATGGATGGAGCTAGAGAGTTTATTGCTAAGCAAATTCACTCAGAGAAAGACAAATACCATATAATTTCACTCATATGTGGTGTTTAAGAAGTAAATGAACAAAGGCGAAAAAAGAGAGAGACAAACCAAGAAATAGAGTTTAAAAATTTTTTTCTTTCTTAATTTATAGTTTATTTTTTTTTAAAAACTTTTTAGTAAACTCTACCCCCAATGTGGGGCTTGAACTCACAGCCCCAAGATTAAGAGTTGCATGCACTAGCAATGGAGCTAGACAAGCACCCTGACAGACTCCTAACTATGGAGAACAAACAGATGGTTACCAGAGGTGAGGGGGCTAGGTGGGATGGGTGAAATAGGTGATGAGGATTAAAGACTATACTTGGTGTGATGAGCACTGGATGATGTATGGAATTGCTGAATCACTATATTGTACATCTGAAACTAATAGCACTGTATGTTAACTACACTGGAATTAAAACACACACACACACATAAACACACACAAATATTATGTATGTTTTAAAAAATAAAATAAGATGTGACATAACAGTACCACAAAGGATGGGAAGGAATAATTGAAAATATACTGTTGTAAGGTCCTTATACAACACACGAGATTATATAAAAATACTTTAGAGGTCGATTTTGATTAACTAGAGATATTTATGGCAAACTCTAGGGTAACTGTTAAAAATTGCTTAAGGAGACATAAAGGATATTTCAATAGATGAGATAAAATGGGGAAAAAAAAGAGTTCTTTCTATGGAAATCTAACAATGTCTGGGTTTGCCACATATCCCAATGCATTCAATAAGCTACTTTATAAAGCAATAGATGTAGTGAGTTTCTCAGAGTTATACTGAATCCAGTCTCTTAAGAAAAAAAGTAGGAAAAAAAAAAAAGAAAAAAAGTAGGAATTACCTCTATTTTCTTTGCTTCAACTAACATTTTTCTTCCATAAGTTTATCTGATTGTGTCAACATGATAATAGAAAACAAAAATGTTCATTATGCTCTCATTCAAACAAAATGGCTGACAGTTAATCATCCAACTATGGAGCTTCTTTCTTCTGCACAAAATTTACCACAGTTTTGTATAAAACTCTGCAGGATCAGAAGTGACCATTTATAATGATACATACATACAATGAACTTATCATTTTAAAAATAGATTTCTTCAACTTTTTAAAAGGGTGTTGCTACATTATAGGTTTTTTTTGGAAAAAAGAATGTACATTGTTTGACAGTGAGATAAATACTATATTTATCTTGAAAGAAAATTATAGGAAAGAATTTAGATCACTGAGAAAGATTCAGTCAAGGAACAAAAAATCTATTTCAAAAGAGCAAAGCTTCTCACTTTAACAAGGCTTCTGTTCACATCACATGGAGAAAAACATAGAAATTAAGCACAGGAAATGTGCTTAAACAGGGGAAATTCAAGAAAAATAAATTTGGGAAACTCGTGTGAAGAGAACTCTTCAAACCTTGACAAAAATAAATCAGAATAAGTTGTATTATGAACACAAACTCTTACTTTGACACAAAATACCAGTGTATGGTTAACAGTTCAATGAAAACAGAATATATGAAAGAATAGTCTCATTTTTATGTTAATAATAAGAAAAGGATGTAGGTAAGAAAGCTTAGAGTTACAGGCTAGCCAATTCTCTTTGGACAGATGGAGCCTCCGAGGCAGTTCGACTCCATTTCTTCTACAAGAAGGTGGCCATGTGAGGGCAATGCTGGTGCTACACAAGGGGCAGGATACCACCTGTCCATCACTGAGAGCACCAGGAATGCCCCAGGCAGTGCATGCATTTAGCACAAGCTCTGAAGTCTTGGACTCCAAACAGCAGACACCTAGCTGATACTTGGAGGGAATAGAAGTGCTCTGTTTGGAGGTTGCTTAAGTACAGGGTAGATCCTTAAGTATAATAATAATTTTGATTGCACTGCTATTATTTTGAAACTTTATGATGCTTATATAAATGCAACTGCTGTATCAACTCAATATCATTCTGGAAGCAATGTAAAGACCACACCATTGCATACATTCATTGTGCCTGTATCCTTGTCTCTAATGTGAAAGGCATTCAATGAAGAAAAGTCTAACATCATTTGAAGATATTGCCAGTAGAGTATGATGGGGAAAGATAACAAATCTATGTTTCTTGATAGAAAATGCCTATCTTAAGATAAATCTTGGGATATTTAATTATGTGGAGACAATTTATCAGAGTTAGATATCTTTAGTTAGCAGCTGCTTATGTTCAATTATTAGAAAGGGTCAATCTAGGGAAGAAGAGAATAGTGCCCTCTAATATATCCATCCATTCACTCAGAACACACTGGAAGCTTTTACACCTGTAATTCTGATAGATTGCTATTGATGAAATGTATGTAGTAGAGAAATTTCAACTAGATTTTGCTTCCAGAATTAGTAATACAGTATCAGACCAATCGTCAAGTGACTACAATGAATATAATCACTTGATTAAGTGAATTTTGCCTTTTAGTTCAACAATAGAGTATCAACATAGCCACCTGACTAACATATTGATATCACACGTTTATATATTAGTAAAATATTTTAAAATGTATTCTGAAGCAAAATGAAAAGAAGCAAATGTTTTTTAGTTACATTAAACTCTTAACCTCATCTTAATTAAGTGAATTTCTCTGAATGCATTCTTGCCATGAGAAATGCTCCTAATCTGTACTTTCTCTTCTGAAGCTGTGACACTATTAGAAGTTACAGAGTAGTTTCTGAAATACTACTACTGAGATTCTAGTTGCCTTGCCTTAGGACAGCACTGTGGAGACTTGCTCCTTTGTAACTTCCTGACTACTTGAAGTGAAGGATCTAGGTTCTCCCATCACCATCACCTTGGCTCCTTGTGGTTAATTTCTGGATAAATAGGTAATTTAGGTAAAGCCTGATACTTCTTTCTTCCTACACTTCCATTCCAGACTCTTTTCCCTCATAAACAGAACAGTAACATTGTAGAAAAAGTAACAAGTATTTTCTAAAATTCTTCATAAAATGAATTCAACTCCACGATTTTTTTTTTCTGAATAAGATGATTGATTACATGGGTGGGTAAGCTACAATATCAATTAACCACTTTTTATTCTTCTCTCACTTAGGTCATTAGGAATAAAGAGGAAAAAATTACCAAGTACCTTGTGCTGGGTATTTTATTTTATTTATTTTTTTCTTATTGTAGCTTCACAATATCCCATCATTATTTTGCTCACTTTAAGAATAGAAACTTCTGTTTGGATTAAGTCTTAGGAAGACACTGACTTTTTTATGATATCAAGTTCTACTCCATAAGGAATTTATTTCTTTAATTATTACTTTCAGAGGAATGATGAACTTTATGCAAAAAACTATAATTTGGAAAATAGTTTATTTCAGAAGGCAAAGCATAATCTTGTGAGAGGGGCTAATCTAATGACTGTATACAACATTGGCTGGATTAAGACTGATTCCACAACCTATGTGCAAAGTCTTTTGCATATCAAAAAAAAAAACCCAAAAAACAAAACAAAACATAATAAAAAGAACGGTGAGGACAGTTCTTCCTGCTGGAAGGGATCAGAAGAGTTTCCAAAGAGAAAACTGTCAGTCTTTGGTCTAGGTCTTGAGTGACAGAGAGCTTTATGTAAGGTAAGTGTGGGAGGTGGTGGTGGAGGGGAGTGAGTGAGGCTGGGGGAAGCAGTGCTGAGGAAGCTCTTAGGTGACATTAATGGTAACAAGCACAGACAAGGAAGTAAGGAAGGATAGTAGGAATTCAGGGAGGAACATGTAGTTCTTAAAACTAGAATGCAGATGTAAGCTATAAAATGGAGGAAGATGAAGTTGCAAATAGTACTAAGTTTGGACATGCAACCAAATTAAATTGTCTGGTTATACCAGGAGCCAATCCTTAGTATTGGTTTTATTGGCGCAATCTAAATTTTCTAATTAATCCATCCTCCTAACAGGTGGTATTACATGCTGCAACTCATTCATTATCATCAAACCAGCATTCCAATGACCTTGACTTATGAGTGAGGACTTTAGTTTGCAACTGGCATGGTGCTTGAAGTCTATTTTTATAGTATACTCAAAACTTTTGCTTATGTAATAGTCCCATTGTGTTTTTCACATCAGTCACAACTTATTGCAGTATTTTATGTAAATTCAAGGGCATATTCACAATATAATTCTTCTGACATTTATTTCTATCTGGAAGTTAGACACATTCAGGCAGAAATTACATTCTTTCCAAAGAAACTATACAGTTTATTGTATCTAAAGACTATTAAAATCTTAGCATAAGATAATTTAGATGGGCTAAAAATCACTTTTCCTGGATTTAGAAACAATGTCTAGTCTTTCTAGATCTAATTCAGTGTGCAAGGTTTTATTTCAGAAAAACACAAATTGCCTTGATTACCAATTATGCAATCTTTTCCCTAAATCAGTAGGGAGATTTACAGTCACTGTCAACTCTTAACTTTCATAGCACTCCACATGCTTGTTTAAAAGGCTGAATTTTAATCTATACTTTAATGCATTATGTTTCTGCTAAATTTAAACAAGTTTTTAAAACTTGCATTTTGCCATTAACTTACATATTTGATCTTAGATGTATCAGGAGCTTATACATAATTAGCTTCCCTTACAGACATTTTTTAATAAAAATAATAAATATTGAAAAAACTACACATCATTCATGTTTTAAATGTAACTAGAATCCTATAATGTTATCTATTTAGTATTGTTTTTAATGTCTAATAAGAAAGGCAAATTTGTGTTAAGACTTAAGACTTAAGCCTATTCTTCTTCTTTTATAATGCACATTTTCTTTTCTTCCTTTTCACAATAAAGGTTTATATATAGAAGATTCACTATCTTTCTTAAATAACAATATAAAATAAGAAGAAGCATCTAGACATCTTTGGCCAAAGGTGTATTTCTCAGCCATGAGGAATTCTAATATTGTGTAACATAGCAGAACTTTAAAGGCATTTTGAAATGCACAGACTTAGGGAATGTCATAAAAATACCATTCCGATGGTCCAACCACATAATATTACTCGGACAGTACTTGTATTACAATTTTCTTTCTAAGAAAGTATTACATACTAGGCACACAATTTCATAGAGTACTTTTAATTATACCACTTTGGCTGGTATAGAAAATTAAACTACATATCAAGAAATTGAAAAGTTTTTGTGTTAAAAAAAAAAACAAGAATTACTGACTTGTCCTTTTTTCCTGGTCTGCAGTTAGGTTAGAGGAAATAATGTGTATGCATCTATTCATTTAACCACCCACCCATTCCCCCTTGCCATACTCATCCAATATATATTGAACATCTACTATGAAGGCCAGATGTTGTAAATATAATGACTGATTCACCTTCATTTTCAATGAATAAAATCTCCTTGAAAACACAAAAAATGTTCTTTATATTATAACTGTATTTTTATTTATAGTATTCAAAAAATATATACTTATATTATTTCATTCATATAATGCACACAACTATACAATTATGTATGTAAGTTTTATTGTAAGTTTTCAAGAAAAATTAGTATATATGAATGTATCCTAAGGTCCCGCCCCATTTTCAAAAAACAGAATAGTGGGGGGATTTGAAAATGTAACCCCTTTCTATTGTGTTCACTTATTTTAACTATGATGAAAAATTTAGTGGCTGAGTCTATGACTTCTAATATTTTCAATTTACATTTAAAGAAATAGGAAGTAAAGTTGGCAAAAAATATTATTGTGTTTCCATTTTCTACCTCTGATAGTAATGAACCAAGCTACTCTTATACGGACATATTAGGGTAGCAAATTGAAAACTTAAACATTAATAAAAGGAGACAAGAAACTGCCAGTAAAAAAGTATGAAAAAGTAGAAAATTTGTCATCTTCTAAGGAAAGAAAAATCAAACCAGATATGAAAAAAATGGCTGCTAGTGCAAAAGTAATGAACAGTGAAGCCTAACTATAAAATGTTTAATGCTTGGAACTACATAGTGCATCCATTAATATACTTCTATGACATGAATATGTTAGGTCCTTATCTTGTATAAAGTGCAACCTGGAATTAGGTTTGGAAATCTTCATGAATTCTGTGAAGCCACTAGGGTTCACCCATTCTCTAAAAGTGTTGTAAAGTTCAGCAGTAACTAAAGTCCCAGTTCAGTGTTTTCCAAATAATGTGACGTTGCTAGTTTAGCTACTCATAAGGCTTTACTTACTTTGAAAGAGGAGCCAATAGATCAGAAAAGTCAGATGTGGTATATAACTTCTTCCCATTGCCCACATCAAACCACCCTAGGGTGTGAAATGAGCACCCCAGGTCAGTATGTCAATTCCCAAGGCAATGGGAATGAACTGCCACTACACAACACCCATGCTGAGACATCTCAAAGTTTAGAAGAAATTGACATAATTAAAATTTGTATCCCTATAGATATATGTTCTCAGAGAATTTACAATAGCATCCCTTCCCTTCCTGTATATTGTGGGCACAAATTTCGAAAATGTTTTGTGAGACTAGTGAGGGCAAGAGGCTGTAGAAACACCTAGGAGATTGCTCAAGAGTGTTACTGCTCTGGGCTCCTGAAGCGATCATTGTACTACCTTAGGACAGGCCTGTGCAAAAGCTGGCATTTTCCTGCCAAAATCCTTTAAGGCAAAAAGATTCTTAAAGGAAACACCGATTTTCTCCCTTCTGGAGCAGTTCAAACTCTGCAGCCTAGCCTAAGTATTAGAATCAATCTCAAAATCTCATATTAAAGAATAATGTGGTACTTATAAAGAAAATGAGCACTTAACTCTTTTTCTCCCTTTTTCTCCATCCCACCAATCAATAATGAGATGAAAATGCAAGAATATATTTTATTCCACTCTTCTACCGTAATTGTATACATGAACTTTAAACCTATGGTGAGACTAGCAAAATGAGGTTAGTTTTGTTTGTTTGCTTTTCAACACTTACACTTTATAGGTTCTATTTTAGTAATTTTCTAGAAGATTGTTATTTAGTGTTATTTTATATTACAAAAAGAAATGAATCATGTAAGTGTATTCTGAATAAGAGAAAGGTTCATATGATTTCCAAATTTGTTTATATGGGGTCCAACATTTTTGAGGATGCAGAATGAAGAAGTTAAAGCAAGAGAAAACTTCAAATATTACCTATTTGTTTCACCCAGAACAATGATACTCACCTACATGACCTGGTGCCAGTAAGAGACTAAAATCCAGATTTCCCAAACTTCTGATTATCTACAATTGCTTTGCTAAATTACGCTGATTGCATTAGCAGAGTTTGGAGAAAGATTGTCTGGTCACACATCCCAGCTTTCCCTACGTACTTTATAGCCTTGATCCTGTTAAAAAGTCAGTTAATGTCATTCCCATTTTCAGAATTCTCCAATGGCTTACCTGCCATCTTACTCAGAGTAAACACCCAAATCCTCACGCATAAAGCCTGCAAAGTCAGCTCTCTCCCAGAGACCTTATAGACTATATATATATATATATATATATATATATAATTTCTCTGTCTCCACCAGATTGAAACCCCACCCAACCCCCAGGGTAGGGTCTGTTTATTTTTCTGTATACTGTACAGGGCTGTGTCCTCTGTGCCTGAAACAGTGTTTGGCATATAATAGGCAGTCAAGTACTTGCTGACTATTGAATTTCATACTTCATTTTCCTCAGACCAAATAAGCACAAAAAGAAAGGGATAAGCCGATTTGTTCTGCCTAATATCTTAAAGGAATTCAGCCTCACTCAAAGCAGTTTAAATCATAATATTATTACATTTGAATAACTATTCATATCTTTTAGAATCAGATTTTCTGCAAGATCTTTAAGTGATGACTAGGAGTGCTGACTGGTACATAATCTATGTTTCCCATAGTCAGGGTTAATCAGATAATAAAAATCCTGCTCCCCATTTAAACCATAAAATACAAAACACCTACTCAAACAGGAGGGGTGTAAATCTAGGAAGCAAGAGAATACAGAATCATAAACCTAGATTTATTCAAACCAGGAGAATACAGAACCATAAAGAAGAGATAAAGAAATTTTCCAGGGGAAATTTTTTAAGTTCACTCTTTTGCAACCTACTGGTTTTATAATTCAACAGAAGCCTATGTGACAGGAGATAACATAGAGAATAGATTCATATGTAAGGAACAATTTCAGGTGTATATGTTTAAAAATATATTTTATAAAATATATGTTTTAAAAACTCCATACATGCATGCACATGCATGCACACATGCACACAGACATGCACTCCAAAACCTGTCACCTGGGATAAAATCCAAACTCTGCAGTTTTATACAATGCCTTCAAAATGTGAGCCAATTTCCCCAGTCACATCAACTACTTTTGCTTTACTCACATGAAGGTGCTGACACAGAAAGTATCACGGAGCCCTGGAATTATCGTGACTTCATGTTTTCTGAATATATCAGTTCAATGACGTATGTCAAAATTAACTTGGCTATCAGTTTTAATACATAATAAATGTGTGGATTTAGACGATATAAAAAATAAAAATTCCATCAAGATTAAAGGTCTTTAAAGTATGGGAAAAAAGGCATTTATATATCTTAGGAAGTCAAAAAATATATAAAATCTAATCAAGTCATGTACAAATGTGGGAGAGTTACAGACTTAACATAATTAGATCAGAGACCCATATTACATAAGTCCTTCCAATTTATAAAGTTATGTTAAAAGATTATTTCTAGACCTCAGTATATTCCAATATAATCCTGAACAAAGCCTTTTAATATCTTGGCTCAGTATCCCCTAAACTTCTGCAGATTACCTTATTATTACTTTAATAGAAAAGATTCTTTTAAATCTAGAGGGATTCCAAATTAATAACAGATATTTTTAAGAGAATAAAACCAGACATGTTTATATCTTGGTGTTAGATATATTACTACTTTATGTACTAGTCAAGTTCAAAATCTGTCTACTTGTAATGTGCCTAATTGGAGGAATATGATTGAATAACTAATTTAGATGCTATTTTAACGCAGAAATTTTATTAAGTTTATTTATCATATTGGCACTTATACAAAAATTTAAGAAGCCACATGTTTATGAATCTATTAGAATACTTAGGACATTTTGTTAGTTGTATAACTGAGGCAGAGTATTTGGAAAGGTAATCATACATACTAACTTACAATTGCACTTTACAATATTTGAAGGTATTTAATTAACTCTTTAAGTGAGACCAAATATTCAAAGTTTTATTTATTTATTTATTCATGAGAGAGAGGCAGAGACATAGGCAGAGGGAGAAGCAGCCTCCTTGCAGGGAGCCCAATGTGGGGCTCCATCTCAGGACCCCGGGATCACGCACTGAGCCAAAGGCAGAAGCTCAGCCACTGAGCCACCCAGAAGTCCCAATATTCAAAGTTTTAAAAGTGTTAAAACAGAAGGAGGACAGCGAGATTGAAAAAAAGAGAGAAAGACTGACAACAAAAGGCTTTATAAAGGTAAAATCTTAGTAAGGAAGTAGATATTTTGACTTGTCACTTTAATAAGTTGTATGCTAATTTTAAAACCAAAGCGACTCCTACATCATCTTTTCTGTTCACAAAGACCTCCCTTAAAGACACCAAAGAGTCATTATGAAACATTCTTTAACTTCCTTGCGTAAAGTTATTTTTTTCCTATGATTTTATAATAAAAATATTCCTATATCTGTAAAAATTCTTCCGTTTTTCTATTTAAAACTCTTTCCTTCAGTAGACCATGAGCTGCTTATAAAGGCTTTTGTATTCTGATTCTCTACTCAAATAAAATTTATTTGAAATAGCTGGATCCTTTAATAGCTGGATCCATCCTGAAGCTGCTTTCTAAATAATGTGATGCTTTGCTCTGCCCATAAAATTGCTGCTACCTCTGCTGGCCATTTCTTCCTTTGCCCGTTAGGAGTGAGCACTTCCCAGCCCTGCGAACTGTTCCTCCACCCTGTGTTGTGCCCTTGCCAGCTCTCCCTCAGAGATCTCATTTAGTCTCACAGTTTTTACCGCTGCCTCTCAAATCAATACCACTACTTCAATCTCTGCCTTTGAACGCCAGCCCCGCATTTCTGATTACCTGTCAGACATTTCTATTGAGATTTTTTATCTCATCAAGTAACATGGCTTACAATAAAAGGCAAAATCATTCCTTCGAAGCCAACATATTCCATCCATGGTTTTCTCAATTTTTAGCAGGAGCAGCATTATTCTTCCAGTAACCTACTACTGAAAACATGGAATCATGATTGGCATCTCTTTCCATCCATGTCTTCACATTCTCAGTGAGTCTCCTTGAGCATTTATTGTTCTATTATCAGTCCTTTTCTATCATTCTCTCTACTGCCATCATCTCCTCTCCTCTCTGCCACCATAGGTCAGGTCCTGACCATCTCCCGTATTTAGCAGTTGGCTAACTGTTCTCTCCAAATGACTTCTTTCATTGTTGTGATAATCTTACAACTTGCAAAAAACATGTTACTGCCAGGGTGATCTATCAAATTGATCCACATTGTTCCTCTGATCTACCTTAAATACAAAGAGTCCAAACACTTTAGCCATAAGTTTAAATGCTCTGCATTCTACATCATAATTCTCTATCTTATTCCTCACTATTTGCTTTCATGGATGCTCTACTCCAGGAGCTGGCACACGTCCCTTTTATTTTTAAATTTGTATTTATTTATTCGACAGAGAGAAAACACAAACAGGGGGAACAGCAGAAAGAGATGGAGAAACAGGCTCTTCGCTGAATAGGGACCCAATGTGGAGCTCGATCCCAGGACCCTCTGATCATGAGCTGAGCCAAAGGCAGATGCTTTATCAACTGAGCCACCCAGGTGCCCTATACTTTTTCTTATAAAAAGCCAGAAAGTAAATATTTCAGGCTTTGTGGGTCATACGGTCTATGGTCTTTGTCCCGACTACTCAGCACCACCATTATAGTACAAAAAGCAGCCATTATAATACGTAAACACATGGATATGGCTGTGTTCCAATAAAACTTCATTTAAAAAAAGAGAGGGAGAGAGAAAAACCCACCAACAATAGGTGGGGGTACTGATTTGACAGGAGACCAGATAAAGCCCACACCTGTGTCTAATCGAATCACGCTTATCTTCTCCCTTTCTTCAGATTCAATCGCCTTCTCACTTCCATAGACTTGTTCACATCTCATATGTCCCCTCTTTTCTGATCATGGAAATCTTATGCATCTCTTTTTGCCTAATATTCTCTTTGGAAACTTCTCTTAATACTCAATTCTATTTTTCCTCAAAACTTCAGTAGATTTTCCCTTTCTTAGTCTCTTCATTCATTAAAGAAACACTTATTACTCACACACCAGGCACTATTATAGAAACTAATGCTACAAAGATGAGCAGGCACTGTAGGACTAAGTCTTGTGTGAATGGAGTGGAGGTGGAGATGAAAGTCTTGGTGAGTTAGAGTGGCTTTCTTTCATTTAATAGATGTGATGAAACTATGGATAGCACATTTACAGTTGGCTAATATAGTCAAAATGTATCTAAATTTAGAAAGCAATGGTAAAGAATAATCACATTATAGATATATTTTAAATTACCTCTATATTTAAAAATTAACTATAGTTATTTTAAAGTTTTTATAACAAATAGCTAATAAGCACTTAAAATATTAACTAAGCATAAGTGATATTATTTTTAATTGCCAACTAAAAGTTTAAAGCCCAAGTGTCTTATGATTTGTTATAACATTAAATTATAAATAACAACAAACTACATATATAGAGTAAAAAACAAAAAAAGAAGATAAACTAAAGGACATCCACTGGTAATCCTCTATTTGCAAGTATGCTAACTTTGCTAGAGCCATGTGTCTATTTATTTTTCACTGTGGCACCAAGCAGCTATTTTGCAAGTAAAATTAGTAGACACATTAAATACTTTCAACTTGTTTAATAACAATTCTAAGTTGAAGTGAAATAAAACAAAAGGTTTATTTCTAAACAAAGAAAGGTAAATATATATATCTTAAAAACAAAATAAGGGGTACCTGGGTAGCTCAGTCGGTTAAGCAACTGACTCTTGATTTTGGCTCATAGCATAAAGACATTTATGTGTGCCCACCATCTTTTCCAATAGATCATATGCTTATAGGGAGCAAGGATCATATGGGGTATGTTTTGCTATCCATTTTGCTCTTTATAGCATCTATTGAAAATATTTGCTGATGACTACAGAAGCCAAAGATATTAGAGAAATACTTAAATTATTATAAGGTCTGATTTTTTTTTAAGCATAGGAGTAGTAGTTTTGCTAATTATTCTGTATTTGATTTAAAATCAGCAAGTATATGCAATATATATAAGAAACTATAAATAAAAGAAATAAGAAACTATATCTGCTTTAGCAAGGCTGCAGGATACAAGATTATAGACAAAAATCAATTATATTTCTGTATATTACAATAAACAATCCAAAATAAAATTAATAAAACAATTCCACTTAGAATCAAAAAGTATTTATGAATGAAATTAACAAAAGAGGTACAAGACTTGGATGCTGAAAACTACAAAATGTTGTTGAAGGGAGTTAAAGATCTAAATACATGGAAAATCAGCACATGTTCATGGATTGAACGACAATACTTTTAAGATGGTAATACTCTCCAATTTGATGTACAGATTCAAAACAATGTCTATCAAAAATCTTAGCTGCCTGTTTGGCAGAAATTCACAAGCTGATCATAACGTTTACTGGAAAATGCAAAACAATCTTGAAAAAGAGCAAAGCTGAAGACTTACATATTCTAATTATAAACTTACAGCAATCAGGACAGTGTGGTATTATTATAAGGCCAGACATATAATAGAACAGAGCTGAGGGTCCAGAAGAATAGATTCACATTTTTAGTCAATTGTATTTTGACATAGGAGCCATGGACATTCAACGGGTAAAGAACAGGTTGTTTTCATCAAATGACGCTGGCACAACCAGAGGTCTACATGCAAAAGAATAAAGTTGGGCCTCACCCTCACATAATGTGCAAATATTAACTCCAAATGGATCACAGACTTAAACGTAAGAAGTTAAAACTGTAAATCTTAGTAGAAAACTTAAGTCTTAGTGATTTGAGCTAGATAATGGCCACTAAAAAACATAAATCAAAATACAATGAGATATCACCTAGCACCCTCTAGGATTGTAATAATAATAATAATAATAATAATAATAATAATAATAATAGATAATAACTAGTCTTGATGAGAATGTGAAGAAATTGGACCCCTCATACATTGCTGATGGGGATGTTATACAGTACAGTCACTGAAAAAACAGTTGGGTAGTCCTCAAAATGTTAAACATATAGTTGATCAAGAGAAATGAAAAAATCCAAGTATCCATAAGAAATGAAAAAAATATTGTCACATGAAACTAGTACATAAAAATTCATAGCAGCATTATTCATAATAGCCAAAAAGTGGAAACAAATCAAATATTCATCAACTAATGGATAAGCAAATTAATTAAATCCAGACCATGGGATATTATTTACCAATAAAAAGGAATGAAATACCAACCCATGCTACAACAGAGGTGAGTCTTGAAAGTATAATGCTAAGTGAAAGAGGTCAATGATGAAAACCCACATATTGTGTGTTTCTATTTATGTGACATGTACAGAGTAGGCAAATCCACAGAGAGAGAAAGTAGATTTGCAGTTGCCAGAGTTTGGGGGAAGGAACAAATGGGAAGTGACTTCTATTGGGTACAGAGTTTCTTCAGATTTAAGGTTAAAAATATCTTTAAAATAGATAATGGTGAAGGCTGGACAATGTGAATACACTGAAACCACTGGATTTTACACTAAATATCATCATATTTGAAGTATAACTCAAAATAGCTGGTATATTTTTGAAAATCTGAACTTGATTCAGAAGATGGAATAGGTTTCTTTTTCAGAAAATAACAAACAAAATAAAATCTCAGACTAGACTCTATGGCACAGACACAATATTTTTTTTCTGAAAAGCTAAATTATTCTCAAGATTCTAGTCCTGTAGCCAGAGCCAGCATTTATGCACAGCCAACACTCCTATCAAAGAAATGTAATTCTTAGAATAGCTTCAAAGTTTCCTAGTTCCTTCTTGTAAATGGAAGCCAGAGCTAAGAAGGTACTCGTTTCTCTCACTCACTAGAGTGTTAAGTTTCTGTGGCCATTCCTAAAATTCTGCAGTGGAGCTAAATAAAACCTTATAAAATTGAAAAGTGATGTGAAATGAAATTCATGGATTATCCAAACTCTCATATTTGTTCAAAACTGTTTACTTCTTTTTTCTTAAGTCTGCTAGCG
Source organism: Canis lupus familiaris (assembly GCF_011100685.1). Lineage (NCBI taxonomy): Eukaryota > Metazoa > Chordata > Mammalia > Carnivora > Canidae > Canis > Canis lupus. Next base: position 23,635,336 of record NC_049253.1, read on the forward strand.
ATCCTTCTGAGAAGTTACAGTAATAAATACATTCAAGCTGCCTTTCAATTTTTCTCATTTCCTCAAATCTAGTCTTGTAGTTCTGAGTCTTAATGGCAAGACTGAAAATGTTACTTTGTGCCAACTTGTAGGCCAACTAGTCTGTATACAAAAGTGAGCAAAACAGTAATAGATTGTTTTCTAAAGGTTTAAAGTTTAGTGAGAGCACCATGCATCAATTCTCACTCTTAACAGTCACTATCCCTCATATCCTGTTTTATTTATATTTTCACAAAATTTGCCACTTGATGGACCCTTACATTTGTTTGTTCTATTTGTTTATTGTTTGCTCCTCTGCCTTAGAATGACAGTTCCATGAGAGTAATGAAATTCTCTGATTTCTTCCATAGTGAATCCTCAACAATGCCTGGTACATGGAAGATCAATAATTTTAACTGAATGAATTCACAGAAACAACTTTTAGGGAAATTTTGAAGGCTACCTGTTACATAAGGAGCTGTGCCCTTAGGTAATATTCAGAGACAGTATATCTGGATTCTGGTCCTAACTTCAAAACCTACTCCAACATGTATAATGTCTTGAATATACTATTTATTAGCCCGATCTTCAAGTTATTCTTCTGTAAAAGAGAGAAACTTATTTCTGTTCTATTTTCAGAATATGTATTCAAATAAATGAATGTGTGTGAAATTACAAAATACTACAAAGACATAAATGTGATTACTAGACTATGCCTTCCTTGATCAGATTATAACAATTATGTATTGACGTTGAGTTTTGTAAGTATTAAATTGCATAGGCAACACTCATAAAGTACCATTAAAAAACCTTATTTTAAAAAAAAAAAAAAAAAAAAAAAACCTTATTTTTTTTTTGTGCGTCTCATAATCCTTTTATTCTTCATAGTTAATTTTCTTTTACTCTCAGATAAAATTCAGACAGGACCCATGATTTCTCTGTTTAGTCTTAAGCAATAAACTGACTAATGGTCACATTTTTAATTCAGTGATTTAAAAATCTCTAGCCTTAGTGAAAATTCAAACTCTGATTCAGATTAGATATTGAGGCTTCTCTCCCTCCTCCAACATGCAGGTTGGATATTTACAGCTGAGGACATTTGGTTGACTTTTTTTTCTCATTCTCTAACCATCTATTTTATGACTTTTGCCCCCTTAGCTTCCTAACTGGGGTTTCTGGCTCCTTCACAGTTGAAGCACAGGAAGGCAGAAGAGGAAAAAGAAAACCAAGAAAGTTATTTCTTTATGTTCCAGGTCCTGGATGTACAACTTTCATAGGTTCTCTGGAAACCACAACACTTAAGCTTTCTCTTCCCAACACACATTTTCATGGATGTTCCTATCACACAGAATTTGTATCTATTCTCACTGATTGCTAACTTCTTCTTCCCCAATCCTTAGGATACTGGCGGTACCTCCGGATTCTTTAGCAAAGTTTCTCTAGTGAGATCTATTTGTTACTATATGCAGCCTTTAGGATGGGACCTAAAATGACCCAGACAAGAGATATTCTATCTTCTGTACGTCTAGTACCTCACCCATAGGACACACGTATAACTTGCCCTATGAACACTATGAATTCATATTACATAATGTAGCATCAGTCTCTCCTTCAATCAGCTATCACAGATCAGTTACTCATGATTAAGGGGTATGAATCAGCCACTAGGCTTCTGTCCTTTAACCTACAGGACATACCTATCACATTTTCCAGTTAGACTCTCTCACACCCTCTCTCTTGACTGAGGTGGAGGCTGAAACCTTCTCCAACTCTCTGTGGTGGAAGTTGGGTGGGTGGGGTGCCTCAGTAGAAGGACTCATGGTGACCTAATAGCTTTCTCTAAAGAAATTCTTCAAAACTCTTAACTTCCAATACACTTATATTCTCTATGTGAGTAGGGCACTTAAGAATTTAAGTTATTGCCCCCTCCTCTGACAAATTTTTGTTTTGGTATTGTATCCATTTTAGAAAGTCATCTGTATTGCATCTTGATGTCACAAAAAAGCTTTTCAATTCACCATCCTGTTACATTTTTAGCCGTGAAATCCTATGGCCTCCAGCATGTGCATGTAGATAGATAGTTTAGGTCCTCACTGCCTTAAAATAGTTTTTACTTTGGTTTTCTAGCTCATCTTTTTGCCTATTGTTTTTTCTTCCTCAACTACATTTTGCTAGAGAGTCAAGTTCCTTAAATACTACTCTATGCAAGAAAGATACTTGCTTAGAGGAATTTAATAGCTTCACTTGCTTACTTGGGAAAAAGAATCTGAATACTTCAACATCCTGCTGTGCCTACCTTCTTTGAGGGTGAAACAGAAGCTGATTATGGCAAAGACATCATTCCTAAAGGATTATAGAAATCATATGTAAATCTCAGAAAGCCTGGGAAACAGGAAAAGTAGGCTTTTACTACAAATGGCAACGACTCTTTCCTGTCCCTTCCATGGTGTGCTGAGAGGCAGCCCAGGATGTGATCCTCTTCTTCATTAACAATCTGCCCAAGAGAGAACAGGACTTTCTTTTCTACATATTTGAGTCCCTGAAAGGATATTTGAGTGAAGTTTGGGTTCTAAGTTTTACTGAATTCTCTGCTTTAGTGCTGCTTATGACAACATCCTCCAGTTATTTTTTCAAGGGAGACCACTTAGTAAGACTTATTGCCTCAGTAGAATTTACAAATAAAGAACAACATTGAATGTCCATAATCTTCATTTAGTCCCAGAAAATTACACTTCCTTAAACTCCTCCCCAACTGTACACTTCAATCTTCAGTTGCCACTCTGTAATATTTGATTTTATTTGACTTGTTATTTGTCTTGATGATTCTCTAGTGAGCTTTGTCCATCTTAATGTGAAATTTCTGCACCCAAATGTTGACTAACAAGAACAGTTTAGTCGATACAGACGAGGCCTTCTAATTTCAGATGAGGAATTTAACTCACTGCTAAATTAGGCCATGGCTCCCCAACATTAGGCTAGTGGTTTTCTACACAGTAGAATTATCCAGAAAGCTTTTTAAAAAGCCAGGTCTCATCCCAAGAGACTGATTTAATTGATCTGGGTTGGTAAGCAGGCACTGGGTATTTATTTTAACAGTACCCAAGTGATTAAAGGTATAACAAAGCTTAAGAACTACTGCATTGGGCTGACCACAATTTTATTCTAGACATGGAGTCTTCCTAGCATTGACTAAAATTATCTTGCATTATGTCTGGATATGACCCTGAATTAAAAGATACTGACATGCTAATTTTTCTTCTTGATTTCAAAATTATATATCTGTAGAAATATGGTTTCAGGAAATAGATTCCATCATTATCATAATTTTATGATGTTCAGTCATAAAACTTGTATTTCTCCTCATCAGTTGAAAATAGGCACAGGAAAGGAAGAACCATTCATTCAGTTCTCCATCAATCTAACAGAATATGGGTTCCGAAGATCACGCAACAAGCCTTTCTTTCTTCTTTTTTTAATTCAACTCTCTGAGATGATGGATGTGCTTTGGTTTAGTGCTTTTATATTTTTCTCACCAAGATACCAGTTGCCAGTTTAGATATCTGGCTGCAATTTAGTAAGTTATTGGTCTTTCTTTATTCTATGTATTCATTTGTATAATTATATCTTCTCTGACTTCCCCCAGCCTGAGCTAGGTAAAATGTAACATGCAAGAGGTGAAGGAACTACCTAACAAAATCTATATCTAATTAAAATCTATTTTTATTTCACCAAAATCATTGTGGGAGACCTTATTTCAGCTAATGATATAGTCCTGTGATGTCTTAGATTCACCCTACCCTATAGCTATATTTATCTTACCCTATAGTTTTTATTTGTTTTTTGTTTTTATGAACTGAATGTTTGTATCCCCCCACCCCAATTTATATGGGGAAGCCCAATGTGACTATACGGGGAGATAAGGCCTATGAGGAGGTGGTAAAGTTTAGGTGAGGTCATAAGGGCCTCACCTTTACTATAATTTATTGAAGAAATGAACATGATCTACACATTATGAAATAGATTTAGAAACAAAGTCTCCTTTTACCCATAAATTACAAGCTTCCTGCCAAATTTACTGGATTGTTCAGGAATAAAATACCATTTGCAATCTCTCTATGCCTCTCACCTTCTCTCTGAGCGTCAACTTTATTCTGTCAGTCTGGTTATCTCCAAGAAGCAGGACTGCAGGCACCTTTGGGCTTTTATTCTTAAAGCTTAGGATCAAAAGGAGAGAGATCCCTTTCTCACGGGTTTCCCTTATAAAAATCCTGGGAAAAATTCTGGTTGATTTATCTTGGCTGACAAGTTTATTACTGGACCATGGGATCTACAAGGCTGGTATGAGAGATGCCATGATTGGTCCAGCTTAGGTCATAAACTCAAATCTTTGACTGTGTATGTGTATGAAAAAAAGAGAGAGAGAAAAGGAGAGAGAGAGAGAATGGTGGTGCTATTATGGATATATAAAAACAACACAGATGGCTCACATAATATGCCTAGGGATGATATTTCTTTTTCTCTCTCCTATAACTAACAGTGTTACAGGCTACATTTCAGTTGGCTCTCTATAGAATGAGTATCTCCTACAATTTCTAAATTAATCACTTCATATTCATTTGATAAAGTGGTTCTACAGATCGTTCACAACATAGTTGGATTGAAGAGATTAGGGAGTTAAGAAAAATTAAATGAACAATTTTCCTAAATCTAGCATGTAGATGATAGCACCTGGACTCCATCTGTTGTAAATGGATTTGTTTTTCAGTAAATTGAGACAAGTTTTTACATGTTCCAACTGTAGGCAAACTGTGGACTTTATCTTTTTAGCTCCTGATTCAACAGCGATACTTAGAGCCCAAATGAGCTTTGAACACTTTCACGAGGGAACAGGCAAAATGGAATCCTGAAGAGACTACCAGGAATTTACATAATTTTAACTTTATTGGACTTTGTAAAATCATAATCAAACTTAAACATAGCTCTTTGCATTGGACTCAGAAGCAATAATCGGAATAAACATAGGCACTAAATGCATATCTCTGGGAAACAACAACAACTGTGGAACACAGGAACCAGAGGTCAACCAGGAAGCTTATTTCTCCTTCCCATACTTAGGATATATGCTCTAGGTTTGATATCCTCAAGAGAATTTTCAATTTAAGGCTTAAAAGTATCTCCTCACACAGCTTGTTTCATTAGAAAGCTTAACTTCAAAGAAAAAAATAAGATTATTTTTGCCACTGTTTAAAGCTTCAAAGGAGCTAATCCTCATCTTGTTAACCATAATTTTGCTATGACCTTATCCAGATAAGATCACTTTATAACCTATGTCAAATAAAGAAATTCCTAAAAATGACAGAAGCATTACTAAGTATATAAATTACTTAAACTACTGGGTTCCTAGTGTCATATTTAATGAATAATAATTGGATGTATTGCATTCAATATTTCTTGTGATAAAAATTATAAAGAAGCCAAAAATAATAATATTTTATTTACATATTTCAGTGACTGCTCTTGGATCTTTGAATCTATGCACAAAAATCCCTTCTGCACTGAATTGGAGTTTTACATAGGATCCCTATTATTTGCTGCCTGAATGTAACATGAATTTTAATAACATTGCAAAAAACAAGTTCAGCAAGAATCATCACAGATCAGTTAATAATTTCAAGTGACACAAAACAGGACTCTCTCTTCTCAACTGCCTAAAAACAAACAAATTCATTTTAATGAATTGAAACCACTTTTAGCTGACTTTTATGTTCCCATTCCATAGCCATTAAGACGATACATGTGTTTCTCTGTAATGATTTAGAGTCTTTGTCACAAACTAGTAGTAGCCTGCTTTTGAAGGATAGAATGTTTCATTTTTTTACAATGGTTTTTATCTGAATAGTTGTTTCTGACATTCCTTTTCAAATTACCAACTCCAACCCATAAAAAAGATACAGAAATCAAAATCTGTAAGATTTAAAAATCAGGATCATCATCCAGCTGGACTCTGGGAAGATGATCCACTAATTATAAGGCAAATGAAATTAGTTTGAGGAACATACACATGAAGGCAGGTCAAATTATCTATTTAATCCTAATATGATATATTAGGATTTAAGCATATTTAAAATGTAATACACAATTATTTAAGGCGTCACAAATCAATGGGAAGGGATGAATTTTTGACTATAGAGAAAATTGTTCAATTACTTTGACCAAAATATTAATTTAGTTCTTCATAAAATACCAACAAAAACTTAAGATGGATAGAGAAAATAATTGTTGATATTCAAACCATAAAAAGGGTTGTGGAAGGAGCAAGTCTCTGTAAGTCTGGTTTCTTGCTGAGAAAGGCTTTCACTATTTAAACTTTAGTATATAAAAGCATAAGGAAAGGAATTTGACTGTATTAAAATTACAACTTCCTGTGAGTCAAAACAAAAATGAATAAAAAGCAAATCATCCATTAGAGGAATATTATAAAAAAATGACAAAGGGTAAAAAACCTTAGCATGGAAAGTTCTAACAAAAACTGATAGAAATACTATGCTTGCAAAATATAAATGATAGAGGAATATGTATAACCAAAAAAAAAAGGGGGGAAGAAAATGTATGCTTATTTGACACTAATAATAATAGAAATGCAAATTGATCTCATTTTTCCCCCTGTAGTTATCAAGAGTTTACAACAATGTGACTCCCTAGTACTGACAAGTGGACTAAAGAGGCAGAGTTCTGTAAATAGACACCCTCATATAGCTGCTTGAGGCACGGGAAACTTCTTGAAAAAAAGAAAACACTGGAAATAACATTTAAAAGCTTTCAAAAAGTGCTATATGCTTTAGTAAAGCAATTTCAGTTTTGGAAATCTATTCATTGCATTCATTACAATACTTAAAAGAGTAAAAATGGAAAAAACCTAAACACTCAAAAATACAGGAATATTTGCATAATTTAAGTTATGACCATAAAATATATCCATACAGGCTTGTAAAACATAATAATGGAAACCCACCAAAATATTAAAAGGATATTATTCAGAGTACTAAAATTATGGATGATTTTTCTTATTCACCAAGCTTTCTACAAGGAATAGGTAATTCTTATATAATTGGACAAAAACAAATGATTTAAAAATCCCTGTAAATTGAAGTGGGGAATATATGTGTATAATTATTTGAAGAACATCCAATTTCAAGGTATTTTATGTTTCCTTCTTGAATCAGCCTGGGACCTTAAAATACTATGTATTAAGGTTACAATACCCTCCAGAATTGCCTTCTTGAGCATTCACAGTTATGTTATCAGCCTTTATCAAAAGATTATTTCAAAACAGCCATATTTATATTTGGTTTACAAATACAACCACTGAAAAGAATAAAGTCATCTGTGGGACACTGCTTTTAGAAAGGGAATGCTAAGAAAGGGGACTAGCCTGTTTTATTATCCCCAAAATAATAAGACCTATGTAACTGACTATGTCTTTTTGGGCTTTTAAGATATTGGAACCAAATTCCCAAACTCAAATATCTTAATGATATTAGTTGACTTGAGTGTACTTTGATATTTTTGCTTCTTAGTTTTCCTTTATTAGACACACTGACTTAGTTCTGTTATATCATTTTTTTTACTGATTCTCTATTATTCATTTTAATACTTTAATATATATTTTATTCTTTTGGTTCACTCAAACACTTTGTAGAAGAAGCCAGAAGTTGTGTAAATAAGACCAGAAAACTATGGTTTGGCCCCTTGCCTGTTTTTTACGCAATCTTGAGCTAAGAATAGCTTTACATTTTTAAAGAATTATAAAAAATGCATACATACATATATCATAAGAAAAGACTATGCAACAGAGACCATAAATGTCTCACAACGCCTAAAATATTTATAAAGGAAGTCTGCCAACCTCTGGATTAGGTAGATGGCCAGATGGGTAGTCAGCACATTGTTAGAGTGTCTATGAAAATTCTCCACAATAGGAATACATACTCTCCTTCCAAGCTTCTCTTTTAATATAAGCATTTATTCAATTTACTATAATCAATATATTTAAGCTGATATTCAAGACTTGGCCCCTTAACCATATCATGCCCACTCTCACCTTTTTAATCTCTGTATATAATTTATTCCATTTGGAAGTTTCCTTTATCCTTTCGTCTATTATTTCCTGATGCTCGTGGCAATCCGAGACTTAGTGATTGCAAAATTATAGAATCTCACATAGTACTCACACCATGTAATACAGTAGATAGACATTTATAAGACCCTCTCATCAATACTGACTTGTATACATGCCTAGTCCCACAAAGAGGCTGAAAAACACTTAGGTGCAGTGATCACAATTTTTTTTTTTTTTTGGTAGTTCCCAATATATCTAAATACTTTGAAGCTTCCTATAAATCAGTGTGTCTTAAAGTGTAGACACCAACTTGTTAGAAATACAGATTTTGAGCCCCTTTGAAAGTGTTCAATTATAATCTTTGGGAGTGAAGTTTGTAAAATTCATCACGGGTGATTCTTTAAAATTTGAGAAGATAGACATATATTTGTTGATTCATTATATGTATACTGTGTCAGTGCATAGTTAATCCCAGTCCCAGGGATGTGTGATGAACAGGATGCTCAGTCTGGCACTGATCATTCATTATTCTCAAGCCCAAGTACCTACACGTAGGTCACAGAACTGTGTGCTGGTTGGGCCTCGGTGATTGTCTTTTTGCTTCTACAAGCCAACATTTCAGTAAGGACGAGCCCAGGATGTAAACTGCTGAGTATAGTCAAGATCTCTGCAGTGTAATTCTTGCCACCTTGTATATCTTGTGTTTCTATATTTATATTGATAGGATTTCAGGGAACATAGTTTATAATTCATTTCACCCAAATGTGCCACAAGGGAACCAGAAACTCCATAATAATCCTATAATCAGCCTATTAGAGGAGTAGGATTTCTGCCCCTCAAGTACAAACCAGTATTCATGACTACCATATTATAAGACTGGTTCTTAGGTTACAAAACAATGCTTTTGTAATTTTTAGTGTCTGCAAAAAACAGATGTCACATAAAACATAAAACAGTGATACTTTGAGTATAAGTAATGGTTGATGATTCAATTCCTCTTCCCTTTTGCTTTATTTAAATCTGCTCAAGGGATCCCTGGGTGGCGCAGCGGTTTGGCGCCTGCCTTTGGCCCAGGGCGCGATCCTGGAGACCTGGGATCGAATCCCACGTCGGGCTCCCGGTGCATGGAGCCTGCTTCTCCCTCTGCCTGTGTCTCTGCCTCTCTCTCTCTCTCTGTGACTATCATAAATAAATAAAAAAATAAAAATAAATAAAAATAAATAAATAAAAAAAATAAAATAAATCTGCTCAAATTAGGCGCGGAAGCCTGCGCGAACACTCCGAGCCCACCTGCAGGTGGCCTCTCCACGCCGCGCTGTGCTCTGCCCGGGCGCCCCCGCCGCACCTGTCGGCGGCCCCCGCGTGGCGCTGCTGCCCAGAGCCAACAAGGGCGTGGGTTCGCCACGGCGCGGCCGGTGCCGGCAGTTCTTGGGGTCTGGGTGCTGGTGGCGCGGGACGGGGCGCGGGGCCGGGCGGCCGTGCAGCAGCTCCAGGCCGAGGGCCGGAGCCCGCGCTCCCACCTGCTGGCATCGACCAGGAGCAGAGCATCCGCGCCCTGCGCGACCTGCTGCGCAAGGAGCACGCGGGCCTGGACCTGCTGCTGCTCAACGACGCGGCCATCGCCTTCGAGACAATGATCCCACACCGTTTCGCGTGCAAGCAGAAGTGACCAGGAAAACAGACTTCTTTGGACCCTGAGGCGTGTGCACAGAACTGCTGCCTCTAACGAAAGCCCAAGGCAGGGTGGTGAACGTGTCTAGCGGGGTGAGTGTCCGAGCCCTAGTTTAAAAGCTGCAGCCCAGAACGACAGCAGAAGTTTGGAAGTGAGGGCATCACAGAGGGGGAGTTGGAGGGGCTCCTGAGCAGGTTCACGGAAGACACAAAGAAAGGCGTGCACAGGCATGAGGGCTGGCCTGATACCGCCTATGGAGTGACAAAAATCGGTGTCACTGTCCTGTCCAGAATCCATGCCAGGAAGCTGAGTGAGCAGAGGAGAGGTGACAAGATCCTCCTGAATGCCTGCTGCCCTGGGTGGGTGAGAACAGACACGGCAGGACCTAATGCCCCTAAGAGCCCCGAAGTAGGAGCAGAGACCCCTGTCTACTTGGCCCTTTTGCCCTCAGATTCTGAGGGGCCTCATGGAGAGTTTCTTACGGAGAAAAAAAAAGTTGAACAATGGTGAGCTTAATTCAGGCCTTCATCCACAGAACCCTTTAGGATAACCCCCTCCTTTGACCAAAAGGATTCTTCCATTTTCAATAATAAGCCAAAAGAAAGAAAGAGAAAGAAAGAAAGAAAGAAAGAAAGAAAGAAAGAAAGAAAGAAAGAAAGAAAGAAAGAAAGAAGAAGAGAAAAGAGGAAAAGAAAAGAAAAGAAAAGAAAAGAAAAGAAAAGAAAAGAAAGAAAAGAAAATGTATAACATATCCCTATTAGCATGGAGTTAGAATAGGCTACTAATTTCATGAAGGTGTTTTTGATTTCTTCTGTAATACAGGGACAGAAAACATGAAATCATGAACCCAGAGATGAATAAATATTCATTTATTAAAAAAACTATTCAAATTATTTAATGTAGTAGTATGCAAAGGGTAGCACCCTTTTAAGTTGCAAATTTCTAATAAATAAAGAAATATCTAGTTAATTTTTCTTATATCTTATATTTTAATATTCTATTATTTCTATTCATTATAGGATTTTCTTGTTTTTTTGAAAAAATATTATGGGCAATGTGCCCAAAAGGTGTGTTTTGATTATTAAAATTTGATATCATATAATAGTTCCTCTTATACAGATAATATAGAGAATAAGAAAAAGCAATTGAAAGCATAAAGAAAATTTTATTTTCAAAATATAGTAATATAAGATTGATTTTGTAATAAACCCCATGGACTTATAGTTGATTAGACAGGCTAGTGAGAATCACCCTCTCAAGTGTGGCAAAGTATCAATACTTTTTATAACATAATTCTAAACTAATCATGAATTATATATAACTAAATAACAAAGTGAGAATAATTTAAAAGCTAATTTCAGTTTGTACAAATATAACCTACATAAAAAATTAATTCACCTAAGTTTTCCCATATAAACCAATAAAGGAAACTACAGACTTTGATATCTCATAGGCAATGTGTTACGTTTGGAAAAAAAAAAATCTATTACCCTTCTAATACATTCAACTGTGCTTTACTAATGATGATGGCAGCAGAAATGCAAATATTCTTAATACACACCTTGAATTACTTAGATAATATTAAATATAGCCATTTCAAAGAATTAAGAAAACAACTAGAAGCCCAAAAGTGGTGATATGCAAGTATAAAAGAGCTATTTAGTTAATTTGCATTATAAAATTAATTAGGAAATCATATGATCATTACATTCACATTTCTTGGTAAAATATGAGGTAAAACATGTAACTGGATATCTTATTTTCTTCGTATGTTTATATATATCTGGATAATCAAAGACTTTACATAAAAATATAAGTTTTGATGATCAAAGACTTTTTATTTATTTATATTTATTTATATAATTAGGTCTGCAATGAAACATACTTCTCTAAATTTTTCATTGAAATGTTACTGATGCAGCATAAGGTGCATATGTTTAGAGTATGCTCACTGATATATTTTGGCATAGGTATGCATTAATGATACTTCAAAAAATAAGATAATAAACATATTTAAAGCTATTTTAAAAAGGCATATTGATATCCTCTTTAAAGTACTAGAAAACTAGCTGGTGAGAGGTCAAATACTCTGGGAGTTTAGTGCCTAATTATGGACATATCCATGAACTTATAGCAATATCATTAATTGATCATCTATATTCATTATACTACTGTGCCTTTTATTTCCATGATTTATTCATTCTGTAACTGAAAACCTGTATTTCCCACTCCCCTTCACCCATTTTGCCAATCTCTCCCACCCCCCCCTTATAAGTCAACATTCAGTTTGCTATCTGTATTTTTAAGTCTGATTCTGCTTTTTTGTTTATTTACTCATTTGTTTTTGTTTTTATTTTTAGAATCACTTATGAGTAAAATCATGTGTATTTGCCTTTCTCTGACTAATTTCACTTAGCATAATACTCTCTACATGAGTAAAAGGAATGAAATAATGAACATCAGAACAGAAAGAAAGGACATAGATACTAAGAAAAGAAAAAAAAATCAATAAAACCAAGAGCTGGTTCTTGGAAAAGATAAAATTTATAAACCTTTGGCCAGAGTCATCAAGAAAAAAAGAAAAAAGATGAGAGAGATTAAAATAAAAAAATAAAATTAGAGATGAGAGAGAAGGAATAACAACTGACACCACAGAAATACAAAGAATTATAAAAAGAACATTATGAAAAAGTATATGCCAATGAATTGGAAAACATAAAAGGAATGGAAGAAATTCCTAGAAACATATAATTTTCCAAAACTGAACCAAGAATAAATAGAAAATCTGAACAGACTGCTTACAAGTAACAACATTGAATTGGTAATAAAACAAAACCAAATAAAAACTACTAAAAAAAAATAAAAGTCCACAGCCAGATGGATTCACAGGTCTATTCTACCAAACATTTAAAGAAGAATTAATACATATTCTCAAAGAATTCCAAAAAATCAAAAAGAAAGGGAAGCTTCCAAATATATTCTATGAGGCCAGCATTATCCTGATACCAAAATCAAACAAAGGCACCACAAAAAACAAACAAAAACTACAGTCCAATATCCCTGATAAACATAGATGCAAAAAATCCTCAACAAAATAATAACAAGCATAAAAAAGTCATTTGTCATGATCAAGTGGGATTTATTTCAGGGATGCAAAGATGGTTCAGTATTCTCAAATCAATCAAGATGATATACCACATAAACAAAACAAAGCATAAAATCAGGGCACTTGGTTAAGTGTCTGCCTTTGGCTTAGGTCATGATCCTAGGGTCCTGCATTGGGCTCCCTGCTCAGCGGGAAGTCTGCTTCTCCCTTTGCCCATTCCCCTGCTCTTTGTCTCTTTCTCTCTCTTTCAAATTAATAAATAAAATCTTTAAAAGAAACAAAGCATAAAAACATATGATCATTTCAATAGATACAGAAAAAACATTTGGCAAAATTCAATATACATTCATGATAAAAACTCTCAACAAAGCAGGATTAGAAGGAACATATCTCAACATAATAAAGGCCATAAATAAAAAACTCACAGCTAACATATTCCATGGTGAAAACCAGAGCTTTTCCTCTAAGGTCTAGAATAAGAAAAGGATGTTCATTCTCCCCACTTTTATTCAACATAGAACTGGATGTCCTAGCCATGGCAATCACACAAGAAAAAAAAAATAGAAGGCATTCATATTGGAAATAAATTAAACTGTCATTATTTGTAGACAGCATAATACTATATACATTGAACAGCCTAGACTCCACCAAAAAATTACTAGAAGTAATAAATGAATTGAGTAAAGTTTCAGGGTACAAAATTAATGCTCAGAAATCAGTAGAATTTCCATACACAGTAAAGAAATAGCAGAAAGAGAAATTAACACAATCTACAAATGCACCAAAAAGAATAAAATGCCTAGCAATAAGCTCAACCAAAGAGGCAAAAAGCCTGTACCCTGAAAACTATAAAACAGTGATTAAATAAATGAAGGATGACACAAACAAGAGGAAAGATGCTCCATGTTCATGGATTGTAGAATTAATATTACTAACACGTCCAGATTACACAAAGCAATCTATAGATTCAAGTCAATCCCTATCAAAATACCAACAGCATTTTTCACAAAACTAGAACAAATACTAAAATGTGTGTGGAACCCCTAAGTGCCCCAAACTGCTAACGCAATCTTGAGAAAGAGCAAAACTGGAGGCATCACAGTTCCAAATTTCACGCTATACTACAAAGCTGTAGTAATCAAAACAGTATGGTACTGGCACAAAAAGTAGACAGATTAATGGAACAGAATAGAGAACCAAGAAATAAACCCACAATAAGGTCAATTAAGCTATGATAAAGGAGGCAAAAACACACATTGGGGAAAAGACAATCTTTTAAATACTGTTGCGAAAACTGGATGGCTACATGTAAAAAATATGAAGGACCACCTTTTAACATCATATTAACAGTTCTGAACTTTAATTCTACATGATATTAAGTACTATAAAGCCAACTAACTTGCCTTCTAGGTATTCTTCCCTATCATCATCCCTTTTTTCATTTATTTATTCAACATTAATAGAGCAAATACTTACAATCTGAGAATGTAACCAAGCTCAATTTGAAATAAAAAGGTAAAATAGGCAAAATTTATCTATTGTACTCTTCTCCCTTTAATCCTTTTTCCCTTTCTCTGAAAAGGTATCTTCCCTGGCTCCACTGCCTTAATGTTTCTCTACTTAATGCATCAGCTCTTACTAATATTCCTAACCTGGGCTTACTTCTTCTAGTAGAGCCCTACTATCTAATTCTTCCTTCCTATACTATTTCTACATACTTACAATCTGTTTATAGAAAAGAGAAGACAATAAATAAATCCATGTTCTAGTTGCAGGTTATTTACAGCTTCAATGGGTAATACTTCCTGTTCAGATGATTTTACAAGCTGGAGTCTACATGTGGCACTGCATAATTAGCAGCAAAATATGAGGCATCTTAATGGATAATTAAAGATATTCTGGGTGAAGATGAGCATCATCCTGCTGATTTTCAAATCTTAGCATAAATAAAGGAAACATGCATAAAGCCGTATTTGTCTCCCTATAACTTTGTGGGTTTTTTTTTTTTTAGATTTTATTCATTTATTCATGAGAGACAGAGAGAGAGAGAGAGAGAGAGAGAGAGGCAGAGACATAGGCAGAGGGAGAAGCAGGCTCCATGCAAGGAGCCCAATGTGTGACTTAATCCCGGGACTCCAGGATCACGCCCTGAGCCAAAGGCAGACAAGCCACCCAGGCATCCCAAGTTTCCCTATAACTTTGAATCCTTGATTCAAAACATGACTCTGAAATAATAAAACATCATCGTTTCTTTTTGCATGTGGCTACTATTAAATGCACATAAATAATATTAATATGCCTTATTTTTTAATATGAAAGTATTTAATCTCTTCATTGGTTTCTGCTGCAACATAGTTTTCTCAATGACCTCAATAATTTTTTTTTTTTTTGCGGGGGGGGGGGGAATTGTGGAAAGAACTTCCAATGCAGTAGAAAGACAAAACAAAGCTAGATTAGATTGAACTAGATGTCTGGTCTTGTTTTTTCTAGTAAACTAAAGACTTTAGGGGAAGCCATTCAACCCACAAAACACAGGTATTAGATACATAAGATAGAGATGTGTCACCTAATGGCTGTTGATTTTTCCCTGATTCTGTCATCCCTCAGAAATGTTTGGGATGGATGAAAAAATGTGCCTACTTAGAAAAAGTCGGGTATGTTTAGGAATGAACAAAATATTCATACATCTATTTTTAATGTAGATACAGTTAATACAATTATAAGAAACAAAGAGAATATATAGAAGAGTCTGTTGTATAATCAGTTTATCTAATACCAATAGAACAGCTAGAAAAGATACAACATCTAAGAGCCAGAAACTTTTTGCTTGTTTGTAAGAGATTGAGGGTGCTTGAATCACAGAAGAAGAAAGATAAAATAGAAATTAATATGATTTTCACCATAAAAATCACAAGGGATAAGAATCCAGTACCTGAATTATAATTGTTTTGTTTGTCCCAAGAATAATTTCCCAGTTTCCAATTTTCTTTGGTAAGAGAAAATATCTATTAATATAACACTTTCTGTATGGGAGATAGAATTATAACAATTTTTTTCACAATCTTAAAAGATAGTGTCTCCTATTTAATGAAAGTACACTTATTCAAATCTTATTATTATTTCAAATGGCTGCAATCAGATATTCTGAAATGCATTAGCCTGGAACTGAAAGATTCCCATCTCAGCTTGGGATATAGATTCATATCAAACTTGAATGAATCTAGAGAAGAAATTCTCAAATAAAGCATTTCAAATACATTTCCATTTAGACCCACAAAAATGTCTTTTATTCAGGTACTCCAAGGCGATAGAACTTTCCATAGCTTCTGATTAAGAATTACTTGAAAACATTTTCAGTAGATAAGTACTTTTCTCCTTATGAGCATTAAGTGACTTTCTCAGAATGATTATAAAATTCAGCTAGATGCATTCATTTTTATTAATTAAACATATCAAGGCGTAATCTATATTAATCCAAGATATTTTTAGAATTCTTGTTTAATGAGATTCATTTCTCACATTTGATTATTTAAAAAAGTTGCAGAAATGCTATTTTACTGTTACAATGAAATTTAATAACACTGCTGAGGAATATTTATTAAATATTTTAAAATCAAAGTTCACTGTCAGTAAGTATAAAAGCCCCTTATTGCATCTAAATTACTGTGATTAATAAAAGTGTCTGTAATTAACTAAGAACATCTCCATTTCCAAACATTTATTTTCCATATTGGAAAAAAAACTCTACAAACTTAGCTTTCAATACAGCTTTGATAGATTATTTATTAAATCCATAAATAATTTGCTAGAAAGACATTTAAGGTCCTGGTGAAATGCTGACAATTTTAAGTAAAAAAGCAAAACAAAAACAAAAACAAAACCAGTTCTTCAAAATAATATTTGCAGCCTTATCAAGAAGTGGAGGTAAGCAAGGTAAATAGTACAATTCAGGGAACATGTATCAGCAACATCTAAATGGCATGAACACAATTGATGATAATATACTAATGTGTATCTTAGTAATAATGCTTTGTTTTAGAATAAAAATATTTTACTATCACTTTGAAAAACTGTCTATCTCAATTCTTTTTTTTTTTTAATTTTTATTTATTTATGATAGTCACAGAGAGAGAGAGAGGCAGAGACACAGGCAGAGGGAGAAGCAGGCTCCATGCACCGGGAGCCCGACGTGGGATTCGATCCCGGGTCTCCAGGATCACGCCCTGGGCCAAAGGCAGGCGCCAAACCGCTGCGCCACCCAGGGATCCCTATCTCAATTCTTTAGGGTGTGACAACATTTGAAATTATATATATTTAACGATTTAAGTTTCTATTAAAGCTGCAAACCAGAGTAAGAAGAAGACATGGCCTATTCTATTAGTTTTTAAAAATCTTTATTACCTCTTCAATCATTAATATACTTTTTTAATGGTCAGTAAACATTTGGGATTCAGCAAAACTACTAATCCCAAAATATAAACAAAACAATATGAGTATTTGTATTTCAATAAGATATTGTTAATACGAAAATCTTTAACTGTAAATTAGTTTACATTAATTACTTACTTATAAAATCTAAGTAACTAATTTTTCTGTGGAAAAATAAAAACATATTATTTTTAAAAATTAGAACAAATAAATTTATAATTTTTAGAGATTTTTCTTCAGAGTTCTTACTTTCAAACTTTCACCAAAGGAAATCATCTAAAGACACATTTCATATGTTAAAAATAATTTTTGTTATGGCAAGAATTTTGAGGTTTATTATGTATGCAAAATTGCCACACTGCAAAATTAGATATTTTTTATCTAATCTAAAATTGGAATGCTTAATAAGCAAAGCTACAGATTAATTCAATCATGGTACAGTCCTACTTCAAATAAAATAAGATATATTTATATCTTATAAATATATCTATATTTATGAAATAAATTGTATATTCTGGTGTCATGGAAAGTAGTTGGAAATAAATTGTTTAGCTGTTTTTAAGAAATAGCTCTTCAGAATACTTTATGAATGCAAGATAGTATAGGGATGAAACATGAAATGCTAGGTCTAGAGGACGGACTCTATTTCAAATCAGTGGCAAGAAAACTTTTATCTTCAAAGTCGAAATTACTTGTATACTTCTGACAAACTTTCAGAAATTATTTCTCTTCTCTAAGTACAAAGAGAGTTAAAAAAAATAAAACTTCTAAAACTAAATTTTTATTTTTTCTGATTGTGATAGCATTCCATGCCCTTTGCAGAAAATCCAGAAAATATAGGAAACCATAGAAAATAAAGTAACAATAGTAGTAGCCTATAATGCCACTATTTCAAGATTATCAATCTAAATAACTAAAAAGAAATTTTAAATATAAAATATTTAAATACTGAACTCTACAGTTAAATTGGAATAGATAATACTATATTTCATTTTTCATAGCTGAAAATCAATGTTTATTGTATGCATGATCATATGGTTGCATAAACTTTTTAAAAAGGGCATTATTAAAGAGAAAAATATTTTCGGAAATACTTCTCATCAGGTAAATAAGGACATGTTTACATTAATGATTGGTATGGGCTTATGATCTCAGTAAAAATACTTTGTATTTTAATATCCTCCCCTCAAAAACCAGGAGTATAATGAAAAACATGGTGTCCATTCACAACCATATGTTAATAGTCTCCATGCTTTTGGGGATGACGATCAGTTGCCAAATAACACATGCTTATCTTTAGCACAGTCAATATATATTTTGCTTTTGGCACACATATCATTGATTTCTGCCCTTTGGAAATGCAATAAATTGTATTAGTTGTTTTTATTGCAATATACCATCTTTTTGTCAAGAAGGAAACTTGGTAGGAAATATATTCAAATTGATAGCAGAGATGTAAAATGGGGCAACCGTTTATACATCCAGCCAACCCAAAGTCTCAAAAAAGTTTTTCTTAATAATGTAGTTTCTATTCTAAAGAAATGAATAAATATGAATCTCCATTTTCTAATTACTGTAGAACAACCTAATTTGGACTAAAGTCTTAATGGTGTTTGACTAGCTTTAGTGTATCAGGTGTCCGGGCCATGAAGGAAAATAAAATTACTGGGGTTGGAGAGGGAAGACAGATAAGAGGCAATACAATCAGCAGTCAGTAGAAACCATGATTACAATTTCAATTATTCATCACTGATATCAACACAATATTCGTTAGTTTGAATGAAGGTCACCAAACAAATACGTTATGAAGACTCTATTAGCAAATTTGGTGAGATTATGTGCCCAGACTATTTAAATTTTTATAATCATTCCAATAAATAAAACCTAGTTCCTGTTGAAGGAGAATTTATAATCCCCTGAAGTCCAGACAGACTTGAGGGAATAAGAGATATTTAATCAAATATTTTAACTGACTGTGGAGAAATTCAGAGGAGAGAGAAAGTAAATAATTTGAGATGCAATGACAAACCTGTGGGATTATGACTTAACTGAATTTACCATAGCATCAGTCACTCTACTACAAAGCAGTCAGTTATGAATTTCCAACATAGGCGGACAAAGGATTTACACTGTGTGATCTCATCTTGTCACTGTTTTCCCATTCATGCAACCTCTTTGAAATAAATCTTTGATATCTGCCACTTAAAGTTTAATCATACAGTGAGAACTTGGAAAAAGATTACATATGACGTATGAACAAATGTTTCTCAATTCTATGTATTCTTCATTTAGATTTCCTTAATGATTATTGCTTGGGTAGTGGGTCTTGGACATTAATCACCATTTGTGGCTGAAACTAGAAATGAGGTTCAGTGCCTAGTATACACTACCACGCTGTGTATTTGAATTTGGGCTAGATTAGAGTTTTATTGGTGGTGTGTGTGTTTACAAGTGTGTGCGAGTGTGTGGGTGAGTAAGGCAGATTCCAACGTGTTTCACTGTGGGTGCTGTCCAACAGAGTAAAAAGGAAACCCAACCTTGCCTCCTGTGTATCAGATATGGGCTTGAACTCTTAACTCAGGATGTGGACTGGAGATGAACCACACATTCTGAGTCTCTTTATGAGTACATACAGATCCAGATCTAAACATTTCCTGGGAGTCTACATGCCAATAGCAGCTACTTTCCTCAAAATAAGTCTTTCCCTCAAAAGTAGAAAAGTAATCTATACCAACCAAATAATCCAGATTTTGTAGTCCTTCCAGAAAAGTTCTTGATTTTATTTCCACCAAGATTTGGGATGGGAATTATACCCTATCAGGCTTCTTTGCTCCATGCTGGAGAAGTCACTATCATCCATTTCACTAAAAAGATAGCTCCTGCTCTCTCCAACAGGCTGTATATGTTGCTTGCCTGAAGCAAGACTCCCTCAGAAATCCTCTCCATTCAGGCAACAGCTAAATCCTCCAGAAAGGTCAGAGTAACTCTAAACATCATTGGATACAACTGTCATTTTCTCTTCTATGTAATAATATTACATGAGCTTCCTTCAAAGCAGAAATGATCTAGTCCACAGTACTTATTTTTCAGGAGTGCAGAGCTGTCCTATACTTCAGGAAACTGCTGAGGCTAATAATTTTAAGGCTCTAACACACTGGACATTTTGTAAGGTACTAGATTCAGGATCACATTACTTTGTGGTGCAAAATATTTTCTTGAAGACACAGCAAAATAAAGCTGATGGAGCTAAATTTATCATGATTGTGTATTATATACAAAGGAGGGTGGGAGGGGAAAAAGCTGTTGTATTCACAACACATTGTCAATTCACAGCATTTTCTAGGTTCTCTTGATAGAAACCTTCTAAGATATAAATTCATAGTTAGAAACATGACAGTATATAGGGTGGTAGATTTTCCAATAATGGGCTTAATTATAAAGATTGGTTTTATGCAGGCTATTTTAGCTACCAGATTCTCTGCTATTAGCTTCCCATCAAATTGTATATGGTCCCAAGTCTTGATTAACAGACATGTAGAATTTTAGATTCAGAAAGAACATTAAATGAGACAAAAAAGGTTAATGTTTCATGCTATCACTGTGATTGTCATATATAATGCTCTGTCAATCACATCTAAAATGAATGACATTCCCCACCTTACATGGAAATTTCTAGTCAAAATAGTAACTAAACTGCATTTCTTCTATTGGCATTAAATATGAATTACATAAAAAAATGAATCACATAGTTACTGCCCTTACAAACTGACATGATTTTAATTATTCCTCAATATGTAACCTACAAAATAGTTTCACTTACTCCTCATACCCTTCTTAAGAGATATGTATTATTATTCACATTTCATAGGCAAAAATATTGAGACTGGCTAGGTTTAGTGGTCCTAAGATCACAGTCAGAATTTCAACCTAGGTGTATTTGACAGCCAAGGCTATGTACTTTTCCACATTACAACATACTGAAACTAGCCTAGTAGTTAGAAAGTAATCTTGATTCACAAATGCCAATAATTCCCAATGACCTTACACTTTTGTGGGTCTTTCCCTTTTGCTTAGAAAAATTAACCTTTTTGTTTGGAATAATCAATCCATTAGTTCCCTATGCTCTATGAATTTCTGAAAATAAAGTATATATAATCTTACTTGACCTCTAAAATAATTGGCTGTATTTTTGGTGGCCAAGTGGACAACTCTGCTAAGGATTGAGGATACAGTGATGGAAAGGGTATGATCACACATTCATTTTCTAATGTGGCATGTCAGCAATTAGTATATGTGCATATACTTATATTTTTAATTAGAATTAAAATATGGCTGCTATATTTATAGATGCAGAGAAGAATCTTATAGATGATCTGTGCAGGAATTCATTAGTTCATTCACTAAATACTTTGTGAGCATCTACTATATGCATGCATTAAAGGACAGAGGAAGAAATAGACATTCTTGTTTCACTGACATTGTAAGGGGAAAAACTTATCATAAATAAGTATTGCATTACATTTTTGTGTGTGCACATATAGATTCTATATACACATATATGAAGATTGTATGTATACTTGTATATGCGTATAATTTCAGTGAGCAAAAATGCTTTAAGGAAACATAAAGCAAGGAAATATGAAAAAGTAAATGCTATTTTAGATATTGCAGAACCAGAATACAAATACAATGTTCAAGAATACCAGTACAACATTTAATCATTGGCTATTTGAAAGTAAAACTGTTCTTTCCTTTTCTAAGTACAAGCCTGTAAAATATTTTAGTTTATTAAAAGTGGACCAATCTCAAAATTTATAATACCCTTGCAAAAACAGTACATTAAGTTTTCCCAAGAATACAAAACTATAGTTTTTATATTTGAGAATTTAATGTAGGAGAATCTGAGTAAAGATTCCAAACCTATCTGAGACACAATTATACCTAGGAGCTACAATATCTCTGCTGTACCATTTTATTTCATCAGCTTACATGAGAAAACAATTTTATGAGGATACTAAGCATAACTATGCAATTAAGATTGGTTGTGAAATCAGTTTCAATTTATTTTTTTTTCCTGGCCTTATTTTCCTGTTTGTGGTAAAGTTCATAGACATTAGGTCTAGATTATTAAATTTTAATGCTAGAACTCCATCTCCGCAATAAAAAGTGAGTAGCATTGGCTAAACCACACCAAACAAACAACACTTCAGACACCTAAGCAAAAACAAAACAACAAAAAAGCAACTATTGTGGAGAATTTCTCTTCTAAGGAAAAAAACACAGATTGACTCTTTACATTAAAGTTGTAATTTAATCTTTTTAATACATTCTAAT
The DNA here is from genome assembly GCF_011100685.1 of Canis lupus familiaris. NCBI lineage: Eukaryota > Metazoa > Chordata > Mammalia > Carnivora > Canidae > Canis > Canis lupus. The sequence goes on from NC_049253.1 coordinate 23,658,013, forward strand.
AAGTTTAGTTTTAGGAGGTTGGATATGATGTTATTATTTCTCTTTTTGGAAATATTGCACTGATGAACAGAAAAAAGAACAAACATTCTTGGAGAAAGTTTAAGAATATATAAAACCTTGATAATTTAAAAATTTGGCTGTGAGATTTACCTAAATTTATCTTCAAGGGTACAGTGTCTAATAACTTGAATGTACCATCTACTGAATGAAAGAAACACTACCTTACATCAAAGTAAAAGAACATGTAAAAAAAATATCAAAGCAGAAAAGCTCTTTGTTTTGATCAACATCAGTGAAAATTAGATAATTCTTTTCACCTTCATTCTCACCCCAAATTCAGAAAAATGAAACTTCCACTCATACACTGCCAAGAGAACTGAGACTAGTCCAAAATTTGGGACTTGGTAAATCTCACATTCAAATCCAAACAGACACAAGCCTGTTAGTTTATGATTGCTGACAGTCCCCCTGCTCGAAGTGATAAGGCTTCGGGCATTGTATACACTTAGCCATTGGCAGCAGAATAAACACTGACAACTTGACAGTTCATCAATTGGAAATCCATTCACTCTTTTTGATACATGGGGATACTGGGAATGGAACTTTAATTTTAGACACATCTGAGTAAATCTGTATTGTAATTATTTGCATGGTAATGCTTTCCCTTGATAGTATCTCTGAAGACATTGTGTATATGTGTTAATGTCCATATGAAAGAACTGTCCCATTTATAAATGGAGCTAGCAATCCACAAACTTATTCACAGTACTCTTAAAATTATTTAAGAGGTTGATTTTGAGTTTTATAAATTCAGTAATTAGTTAAAATCATAGTTTGGGGGATCCCTGGGTGG